>NC_039358.1:55653129-55656456 GCF_003573695.1 Papaver somniferum | reverse complement strand
ATTGGCTAAAACACGCCAATACGGAATGAAGTACGCCACTGTATTGAACTTTGGCATATGGAATAGAAGAGAAGTATGTGTCTAAATAAGATGACTTAACAAGTTATAGTGATTCTCAATGAAACCCATGCAAAGTAGCAAGCCAATTAATGCATGATGACATAACAAATTATGAAGATGGCTGTAAAGGAATTTTGTTTCACCGAAACACAGTTTCAGATTGTCCAATCTTTGCAGTACTAATACTTACCTGATCCTCTTTAAATTTTTATGGTACACTTACAACTAAATATTCCACAACACACTCAAACATCATATCATTCCAACAGTTCATTAAAAAGATATATTACTCAGAACCCCGACTACTTTCAATACGTACATACAGAATTCAGTTCCGGATTTCTCGCATTTTGGTGTACCTAAAGTGATCAGAACTTCATCAAATTTCTACAGTAGGTAACCTTCATATATACAAACATCATACTAAAATTTCAGCTTTGTCCGATAAGCGGAGAATGAGATAAATAGGAATCAGTCCCCTATTCGGGATTTAAACTCAACAGACCATAGTCATATATTGTGCAAGCTTTGCAGTAGCAAACGTGACCTGATCCGCGTGAAACCTTTTCTGTACTTCTATAACAAGGTAAACTACGACATACTCAAATTTCATCAAATTCCAACGGTTGCATTTAAAGATATCAGTATAACAAAAGCACCGTATGAATTGGCTAAAACACACCAATACGGAATGAAGTACGCCACTGTATTGAACTTTGGCATATGGAATAGAAGAGAAGTATGTGTCTAAATAAGATGACTTAACAAGTTATAGTGATTCTCAATGACACCCATGCAAAGTAGCAAGCCAATTAATGCATGATGACATAACAAATTATGAAGATGGCTGTAAAGGAATTTTGTTTCACCGAAACACAGTTTCAGATTGTCCAATCTTTGCAGTACTAATACTTACCTGATCCTCTTTAAATTTTTATGGTACACTTACAACTAAATATTCCACAACACACTCAAACATCATATCATTCCAACAGTTCATTAAAAAGATATATTACTCAGAACCCCGACTACTTTCAATACGTACATACAGAATTCAGTTCCGGATTTCTCGCATTTTGGTGTACCTAAAGTGATCAGAACTTCATCAAATTTCTATAGTAGGTAACCTTCATATATACAAACATCATACTAAAATTTCAGCTTTGTCCGATAAGCGGAGAATGAGATAAATAGGAATCAGTACCCTATTCGGGATTTAAACTCAACAGACCATAGTCATATATTGTGCAAGCTTTGCAGTAGCAAACGTGACCTGATCAGCGTGAAAATTTTACTGTACCTCTATAACAAGGTAAACTACGACATACTCAAATTTCATCATATTCCAACGGTTTCATTTAAAGATATCAGTATAACAAAAGGACCGTATGAATTGGCTAAAACACGCCAATACGGAATGAAGTACGCCACTGTATTGAACTTTGGCATATAGAATAGAATAGAAGTATGTGTCTAAATAAGATGACTTAACAAGTTATAGTGATTCTCAATGACACCCATGCAAAGTAGCAAGCCAATTAATGCATGATGACATAACAAATTATGAAGATGGCTGTAAAGGAATTCTGTTTCCCCGAAACATAGTTTCAGATTGTCCAATCTTTGCAGTACTAATACTTACATGATCCTCTTTAAATTTTTATGGTACACTTATAACTAAATATTCCACAACACACTCAAAAATCATAGCATTCCAACGGTTCATTAAAAAGATATATTACTCAGAACCCGACTACTTTCAATACGTGCATACAGAATTCAGTTCCGGATTTCTCGCATTTTGGTGTACCTAAAGTGATCAGAACTTCATGAAATTTCTACAGTAGGTAACCTTCATATATACAAACATCATACTAAAATTTCAGCTTTGTCCGATAAGCGGAGAATGAGATAAATAGGAATCAGTCCCTTATTCGGGATTTAAACTCAACAGACCATAGTCATATATTGTGCAAGCTTTGCAGTAGCAAACGTGACCTGATCCGCGTGAAATTTTACTGTACCTCTATAACAAGGTAAACTACGACATACTCAAATTTCATCATATTCCAACGGTTTCATTTAAAGATATCAGTATAACAAAAGGACCGTATGAATTGGCTAAAACACGCCAATACGGAATGAAGTACGCCACTGTATTGAACTTTGGCATATGGAATAGAATAGAAGTATGTGTCTAAATAAGATGACTTAACAAGTTATAGTGATTCTCAATGACACCCATGAAAAGTAGCAAGCCAATTAATGCATGATGACATAACAAATTATGAAGATGGCTGTAAAGGAATTCTGTTTCCCCGAAACACAGTTTCAGATTGTCCAATCTTTGCAGTACTAATACTTACCTGATCCTATTTAAATTTTTATGGTACACTTACAACTAAATATTCCACAACACACTCAAACATCATATCATTCCAACAGTTCATTAAAAAGATATATTACTCAGAACCCGACTACTTTCAATACGTGCATACAGAATTCAGTTCCGGATTTCTCACACTTTGGTGTACCTAAAGTGATCAGAACTACATGAAATTTCTACACTAGGTAACCTTCATATATACAAACATCATACTAAAATTTCAGATTTGTCCGATAAGCGGAGAATGAGATAAATAGGAATCAGTCCCCTATTCGGGATTTAAACTCAACAGACCATAGTCATATATTGTGCAATCTTTGCAGTAGCAAACGTGACCTGATCCGCGTGAAAATTTTACTGTACTTCTATAACTAGGTAAACTAAGACATACTCAAATTTCATCATATTCCAACGGTTGCATTTAAAGATATCAGTATAAAAAAAGCACTGTATGAATTGGCTAAAACATGCCAATACGGAATGAAGTACGCCACTGTATTGAACTTTGGCATATAGAATAGAAGAGAAGTATGTGTCTAAATAAGATGACTTAACAAGTTATAGTGATTCTCAATGACACCCATGCAAAGTAGCAAGCCAATTAATGCATGATGACATAACAAATTATGAAGATGGCTGTAAAGGAATTTTGTTTCACCGAAACACAGTTTCAGATTGTCCAATCTTTGCAGTACTAATACTTACCTGATCCTCTTTAAATTTTTATGGTACACTTACAACTAAATATTCCACAACACACTCAAACATCATATCATTCCAACAGTTCATTAAAAAGATATATTACTCAGAACCCCGACTACTTTCAATACGTACATACAGAATTCAGTTCCGGATTTCTCGCATTTTGGTGTACCTAAAGT
>NC_039358.1:55652596-55653119 GCF_003573695.1 Papaver somniferum | reverse complement strand
AAATTTTACTGTACCTCTATAACAAGGTAAACTACGACATACTCAAATTTCATCATATTCCAACGGTTTCATTTAAAGATATCAGTATAACAAAAGGACCGTATGAATTGGCTAAAACACGCCAATACGGAATGAAGTACGCCACTGTATTGAACTTTGGCATATGGAATAGAATAGAAGTATGTGTCTAAATAAGATGACTTAACAAGTTATAGTGATTCTCAATGACACCCATGCAAAGTAGCAAGCCAATTAATGCATGATGACATAACAAATTATGAAGATGGCTGTAAAGGAATTCTGTTTCCCCGAAACATAGTTTCAGATTGTCCAATCTTTGCAGTACTAATACTTACCTGATCCTCTTTAAATTTTTATGGTACACTTAGAATATAATATTCTACAACACACTCAAAAATCATAGCATTCCAACGGTTCATTAAAAAGATATATTACTCAGAACCCGACTACTTTCAATACGTGCATACAGAATTCAGTTCCGGATTTCTCACACTTTGGTGTA
>NC_039358.1:55647274-55652586 GCF_003573695.1 Papaver somniferum | reverse complement strand
GCTGTAAAGGAATTTTGTTTCACCGAAACACAGTTTCAGATTGTCCAATCTTTGCAGTACTAATACTTACCTGATCCTCTTTAAATTTTTATGGTACACTTACAACTAAATATTCCACAACACACTCAAACATCATATCATTCCAACAGTTCATTAAAAAGATATATTACTCAGAACCCGACTACTTTCAATACGTGCATACAGAATTCAGTTCCGGATTTCTCACACTTTGGTGTACCTAAAGTGTTCAGAACTTCATGAAATTTCTACAGTAGGTAACCTTCATATATACAAACATCATACTAAAATTTCAGCTTTGTCCGATAAGCGGAGAATGAGATAAATAGGAATCAGTCCCCTATTCGGGATTTAAACTCAACAGACCATAGTCATATATTGTGCAAGCTTTGCAGTAGCAAACGTGACCTGATCCGCGTGAAAATTTTACTGTACCTCTATAACAAGGTAAACTACGACATACTCAAATTGCATCATATTCCAACGGTTTCATTTAAAGATATCAGTATAACAAAAGCACCGTATGAATTGGCTAAAACACGCCAATACGGAATGAAGTACGCCACTGTATTGAACTTTGGCATATAGAATAGAAGATATGTATGTGTCTAAATAATATGACTTAACAAGTTATAGTGATTCTCAATGACACCCATGCAAAGTAGCAAGCCAATTAATGCATGATGACATAACAAATTATGAAGATGGCTGTAAAGGAATTCTGTTTCCCCGAAACACAGTTTCAGATTGTCCAATCTTTGCAGTACTAATACTTACCTTATCCTCTTTAAATTTTTATGGTACACTTACAACTAAATATTCTACAACACACTCAAAAATCATAGCATTCCAACGGTTCATTAAAAAGATATATTACTCAGAACCCGACTACTTTCAATACGTGCATACAGAATTCAGTTCCGGATTTCTCACACTTTGGTGTATCTAAAGTGATCAGAACTTCATGAAATTTCTACAGTAGGTAATTTTCATATATACAAACATCATACTAAAATTTCAGCTTTGTCCGAAAAGCGGAGAATGAGATAAATATGAATCAGTCCCCTATTCGGGATTTAAACTCAACAGACCATAGTCATACATTGTGCAAGCTTTGCAGTAGCAAACGTGACCTGATTTGCGTGAAACTTTTACTATACTTCTATAACAAGGTAAACTACGACATACTCAAATTTCATCATATTCCAACGGTTTCATTTAAAGATATCATTATAACAAAAGCACCTATGAATTGGCTAAAACACGCCAATACGGAATGAAGTACGCCACTGTATTGAACTTTGGCATATAGAATAGAAGAGAACTATGTGTATAAATAAGATGACTTAACAAGTGATAGTGATTCTCAATGACACCCATGCAAAGTAACAAGCCAATTAATGCATGATGACATAACAAATTATGAAGATAGCTGTAAAGGAATTTTGTTTCACCGAAACACAGTTTCAGATTGTCCAATCTTTGCAGTACTAATACTTACCTGATCCTCTTTAAATTTTTATGGTACACTTACAACTAAATATTCCACAACACACTCAAACATCATATCATTCCAACAGTTCATTAAAAAGATATATTACTCAGAACCCGACTACTTTCAATACGTGCATACAGAATTCAGTTCCGGATTTCTCACACTTTGGTGTACCTAAATTGTTCAGAACTTCATGAAATTTCTACAGTAGGTAACCTTCATATATACAAACAGCATACTAAAATTTCAGCTTTGTCCGATAAGCGGAGAATGAGATAAATAGGAATCAGTCCCCTATTCGGGATTTAAACTCAACAGACCATAGTCATATATTGTGCAAGCTTTGCAGTAGCAAACGTGACCTGATCCGCGTGAAACCTTTTCTGTACTTCTATAACAAGGTAAACTACGACATACTCAAATTTCATCAAATTCAAACGGTTGCATTTAAAGATATCAGTATAACAAAAGCACCGTATGAATTGGCTAAAACACGCCAATACGGAATGAAGTACGCCACTGTATTGAACTTTGGCATATGGAATAGAAGAGAAGTATGTGTCTAAATAAGATGACTTAACAAGTTATAGTGATTCTCAATGAAACCCATGCAAAGTAGCAAGCCAATTAATGCATGATGACATAACAAATTATGAAGATGGCTGTAAAGGAATTTTGTTTCACCGAAACACAGTTTCAGATTGTCCAATCTTTGCAGTACTAATACTTACCTGATCCTCTTTAAATTTTTATGGTACACTTACAACTAAATATTCCACAACACACTCAAACATCATATCATTCCAACAGTTCATTAAAAAGATATATTACTCAGAACCCCGACTACTTTCAATACGTACATACAGAATTCAGTTCCGGATTTCTCGCATTTTGGTGTACCTAAAGTGATCAGAACTTCATCAAATTTCTACAGTAGGTAACCTTCATATATACAAACATCATACTAAAATTTCAGCTTTGTCCGATAAGCGGAGAATGAGATAAATAGGAATCAGTCCCCTATTCGGGATTTAAACTCAACAGACCATAGTCATATATTGTGCAAGCTTTGCAGTAGCAAACGTGACCTGATCCGCGTGAAACCTTTTCTGTACTTCTATAACAAGGTAAACTACGACATACTCAAATTTCATCAAATTCCAACGGTTGCATTTAAAGATATCAGTATAACAAAAGCACCGTATGAATTGGCTAAAACACGCCAATACGGAATGAAGTACGCCACTGTATTGAACTTTGGCATATGGAATAGAAGAGAAGTATGTGTCTAAATAAGATGACTTAACAAGTTATAGTGATTCTCAATGAAACCCATGCAAAGTAGCAAGCCAATTAATGCATGATGACATAACAAATTATGAAGATGGCTGTAAAGGAATTTTGTTTCACCGAAACACAGTTTCATATTGTCCAATCTTTGCAGTACTAATACTTACCTGATCCTCTTTAAATTTTTATGGTACACTTACAACTAAATATTCCACAACACACTCAAACATCATATCATTCCAACAGTTCATTAAAAAGATATATTACTCAGAACCCCGACTACTTTCAATACGTACATACAGAATTCAGTTCCGGATTTCTCGCATTTTGGTGTACCTAAAGTGATCAGAACTTCATCAAATTTCTACAGTAGGTAACCTTCATATATACAAACATCATACTAAAATTTCAGCTTTGTCCGATAAGCGGAGAATGAGATAAATAGGAATCAGTACCCTATTCGGGATTTAAACTCAACAGACCATAGTCATATATTGTGCAAGCTTTGCAGTAGCAAACGTGACCTGATCAGCGTGAAAATTTTACTGTACCTCTATAACAAGGTAAACTACGACATACTCAAATTTCATCATATTCCAACGGTTTCATTTAAAGATATCAGTATAACAAAAGGACCGTATGAATTGGATAAAACACGCCAATACGGAATGAAGTACGCCACTGTATTGAACTTTGGCATATAGAATAGAATAGAAGTATGTGTCTAAATAAGATGACTTAACAAGTTATTGTGATTCTCAATGACACCCATGCAAAGTAGCAAGCCAATTAATGCATGATGACATAACAAATTATGAAGATGGCTGTAAAGGAATTCTGTTTCCCCGAAACATAGTTTCAGATTGTCCAATCTTTGCAGTACTAATACTTACCTGATCCTCTTTAAATTTTTATGGTACACTTACAACTAAATATTCCACAACACACTCAAAAATCATAGCATTCCAACGGTTCATTAAAAAGATATATTACTCAGAACCCGACTACTTTCAATACGTGCATACAGAATTCAGTTCCGGATTTCTCGCATTTTGGTGTACCTAAAGTGATCAGAACTTCATGAAATTTCTACAGTAGGTAACCTTCATATATACAAACATCATACTAAAATTTCAGCTTTGTCCGATAAGCGGAGAATGAGATAAATAGGAATCAGTCCCCTATTCGGGATTTAAACTCAGCAGACCATAGTCATATATTGTGCAATCTTTGCAGTAGCAAAGGTGACCTGATCCGCGTGAACATTTTATTGTACTTCTATAACAAGGTAAACTACGACATACTCAAATTTCATCATATTCCAACGGTTGAATTTAAAGATATCATTATAACAAAAGCACCTATGAATTGGCTAAAACACGCCAATACGGAATGAAGTACGCCACTGTATTGAACTTTGGCATATAGAATAGAAGAGAACTATGTGTATAAATAAGATGACTTAACAAGTGATAGTGATTCTCAATGACACCCATGCAAAGTAACAAGCCAATTAATGCATGATGACATAACAAATTATGAAGATAGCTGTAAAGGAATTTTGTTTCACCGAAACACAGTTTCAGAATGTCCAATCTTTGCAGTACTAATACTTACCTGATCCTCTTTAAATTTTTATGGTACACTTACAACTAAATATTCCACAACACACTCAAACATCATATCATTCCAACAGTTCATTAAAAAGATATATTACTCAGAACCCGACTACTTTCAATACGTGCATACAGAATTCAGTTCCGGATTTCTCACACTTTGGTGTACCTAAAGTGTTCAGAACTTCATGAAATTTCTACAGTAGGTAACCTTCATATATACAAACATCATACTAAAATTTCAGCTTTGTCCGATAAGCGGAGAATGAGATAAATAGGAATCAGTCCCCTATTCGGGATTTAAACTCAACAGACCATAGTCATATATTGTGCAAGCTTTGCAGTAGCAAACGTGACCTGATCCGCGTGAAAATTTTACTGTACCTCTATAACAAGGTAAACTACGACATACTCAAATTGCATCATATTCCAACGGTTTCATTTAAAGATATCAGTATAACAAAAGCACCGTATGAATTGGCTAAAACACGCCAATACGGAATGAAGTACGCCACTGTATTGAACTTTGGCATATAGAATAGAAGATATGTATGTGTCTAAATAATATGACTTAACAAGTTATAGTGATTCTCAATGACACCCATGCAAAGTAGCAAGCCAATTAATGCATGATGACATAACAAATTATGAAGATGGCTGTAAAGGAATTCTGTTTCCCCGAAACACAGTTTCAGATTGTCCAATCTTTGCAGTACTAATACTTACCTTATCCTCTTTAAATTTTTATGGTACACTTACAACTAAATATTCTACAACACACTCAAAAATCATAGCATTCCAACGGTTCATTAAAAAGATATATTACTCAGAACCCGACTACTTTCAATACGTGCATACAGAATTCAGTTCCGGATTTCTCACACTTTGGTGTA
>NC_039358.1:55618836-55647264 GCF_003573695.1 Papaver somniferum | reverse complement strand
CATACTAAAATTTCAGCTTTGTCCGATAAGCGGAGAATGAGATAAATAGGAATCAGTCCCCTATTCGGGATTTAAACTCAACAGACCATAGTCATATATTGTGCAAGCTTTGCAGTAGCAAACGTGACCTGATCCGCATGAAAATTTTACTGTACTTCTATAACAAGGTAAACTACGACATACTCAAATATTAACATATTCCAACAATTGCATTTAAAGATATCAGTATAACAAAAGCACCGTATGTATTGGCTAAAACACGCCAATACGGAATGAAGTACGCCACTGTATTGAACTTTGGCATATAGAATAGAAGAGAAGTATGTGTCTAAATAAGATGACTTAACAATTTATAGTGATTCTCAATGACACCCATGCAAAGTAGCAAGCCAATTAATGCATGATGACATAACAAATTATGAAGATGGCTGTAAAGGAATTCTGTTTCCCCGAAACACAGTTTCAGATTGTCCAATCTTTGCAGTACTAATACTTACCTGATCCTCTTTAAATTTTTATGGTACACTTACAACTAAATATTCCACAACACATTCAAAAATCATAGCATTCCAACGGTTCATTAAAAAGATACATTACTCAGAACCCGACTACTTTCAATACGTGCATACAGAATTCAGTTCCGGATTTCTCACATATTGGTGTACCTAAGGTGATCAGAACTTCATGAAATTTCTACAGTAGGTGACCTTCATATATACAAACATCATACTAAAATTTCAGCTTTGTACGATAAGCAGAGAATGAGATAAATAGGAATCAGTCCCCTATTCGGGATTTAAACTCAGCAGACCATAGTCATATATTGTGCAAGCTTTGCAGTAGCAAACGTGACCTGATCCGCGTGAACATTTTACTGTACTTCTATAACAAGGTAAACTACGACATACTCAAATTTCATCATATTCCAACGGTTGAATTTAAAGATATCATTATAACAAAAGCACCTATGAATTGGCTAAAACACGCCAATACGGAATGAAGTACGCCACTGTATTGAACTTTGGCATATAGAATAGAAGAGAAGTATGTGTCTAAATAAGATGACTTAACAAGTTATAGTGATTCTCAATGACACCCATGCAAAGTAGCAAGCCAATTAATGCATGATGACATAACAAATTATGAAGATGGCTGTAAAGGAATTTTGTTTCACCGAAACACAGTTTCAGATTGTCCAATCTTTGCAGTACTAATACTTACCTGATCCTCTTTAAATTTTTATGGTACACTTACAACTAAATATTCCACAACACACTCAAACATCATATCATTCCAACAGTTCATTAAAAAGATATATTACTCAGAACCCCGACTACTTTCAATACGTACATACAGAATTCAGTTCCGGATTTCTCGCATTTTGGTGTACCTAAAGTGATCAGAACTTCATCAAATTTCTATAGTAGGTAACCTTCATATATACAAACATCATACTAAAATTTCAGCTTTGTCCGATAAGCGGAGAATGAGATAAATAGGAATCAGTACCCTATTCGGGATTTAAACTCAACAGACCATAGTCATATATTGTGCAAGCTTTGCAGTAGCAAACGTGACCTGATCAGCGTGAAAATTTTACTGTACCTCTATAACAAGGTAAACTACGACATACTCAAATTTCATCATTTTCCAACGGTTTCATTTAAAGATATCAGTATAACAAAAGGACCGTATGAATTGGCTAAAACACGCCAATACGGAATGAAGTACGCCACTGTATTGAACTTTGGCATATAGAATAGAATAGAAGTATGTGTCTAAATAAGATGACTTAACAAGTTATAGTGATTCTCAATGACACCCATGCAAAGTAGCAAGCCAATTAATGCATGATGACATAACAAATTATGAAGATGGCTGTAAAGGAATTCTGTTTCCCCGAAACATAGTTTCAGATTGTCCAATCTTTGCAGTACTAATACTTACCTGATCCTCTTTAAATTTTTATGGTACACTTAGAATATAATATTCTACAACACACTCAAAAATCATAGCATTCCAACGGTTCATTAAAAAGATATATTACTCAGAACCCGACTACTTTCAATACGTGCATACAGAATTCAGTTCCGGATTTCTCACACTTTGGTGTACCTAAAGTGATCAGAACTTCATGAAGTTTCTACAGTAGGTAACCTTCATATATACAAACGTCATACTAAAATTTCTTATTTGTCCGATAAGCAGAGAATGAGATAAATAGGAATCAGTCCCCTATTCGGGATTTAAACTCAACAGACCATAGTCATATATTGTGCAAGCTTTGCAGTAGCAAACGTGACCTGATCCGCGTGAAACCTTTTCTGTACTTCTATAACAAGGTAAACTACGACATACTCAAATTTCATCAAATTCCAACGGTTGCATTTAAAGATATCAGTATAACAAAAGCACCGTATGAATTGGCTAAAACACACCAATACGGAATGAAGTACGCCACTGTATTGAACTTTGGCATATGGAATAGAAGAGAAGTATGTGTCTAAATAAGATGACTTAACAAGTTATAGTGATTCTCAATGACACCCATGCAAAGTAGCAAGCCAATTAATGCATGATGACATAACAAATTATGAAGATGGCTGTAAAGGAATTTTGTTTCACCGAAACACAGTTTCAGATTGTCCAATCTTTGCAGTACTAATACTTACCTGATCCTCTTTAAATTTTTATGGTACACTTACAACTAAATATTCCACAACACACTCAAACATCATATCATTCCAACAGTTCATTAAAAAGATATATTACTCAGAACCCCGACTACTTTCAATACGTACATACAGAATTCAGTTCCGGATTTCTCGCATTTTGGTGTACCTAAAGTGATCAGAACTTCATCAAATTTCTATAGTAGGTAACCTTCATATATACAAACATCATACTAAAATTTCAGCTTTGTCCGATAAGCGGAGAATGAGATAAATAGGAATCAGTACCCTATTCGGGATTTAAACTCAACAGACCATAGTCATATATTGTGCAAGCTTTGCAGTAGCAAACGTGACCTGATCAGCGTGAAAATTTTACTGTACCTCTATAACAAGGTAAACTACGACATACTCAAATTTCATCATTTTCCAACGGTTTCATTTAAAGATATCAGTATAACAAAAGGACCGTATGAATTGGCTAAAACACGCCAATACGGAATGAAGTACGCCACTGTATTGAACTTTGGCATATAGAATAGAATAGAAGTATGTGTCTAAATAAGATGACTTAACAAGTTATAGTGATTCTCAATGACACCCATGAAAAGTAGCAAGCCAATTAATGCATGATGACATAACAAATTATGAAGATGGCTGTAAAGGAATTCTGTTTCCCCGAAACATAGTTTCAGATTGTCCAATCTTTGCAGTACTAATACTCACCTGATCCTCTTTAAATTTGTATGGTACACTTACAAATAAATATTCAACAACACACTCAAAAATCATAGCATTCCAACGATTCATTAAAAAGATACATTACTCAGAACCCGACTACTTTCAATACGTGCATACAGAATTCAGTTCCGGATTTCTCACACTTTGGTGTACCTAAATTGATCAGAACTTCATGAAAATTCTACAGTAGGTAACCTTCATATATACAAACATCATACTAAAATTTCAGCTTTTTCCGATAAGCGGAGAATGAGATAAATAGGAATCAGTCCCCTATTCGGGATTTAAACTTAACAGACCATAGTCATATATTGTGCAAGCTTTGCAGTAGCAAACGTGACCTGATCCGCGTGAAAATTTTACTGTACCTCTATAACAAGGTAAACTACGACATACTCAAATTTCATCATATTCCAACGGTTGCATTTAAAGATATCAGTATAACAAAAGCACCGTATGAATTGGCTAAAACACGCCAATACGGAATGAAGTACGCCACTGTATTGAACTTTGGCATATAGAATAGAAGAGAAGTATGTGTCTAAATAAGATGACTTAACAAGTTATAGTGATTCTCAATGACACCCATGCAAAGTAGCAAGTCAATTAATGCATGATGACATAACAAATTATGAAGATGGCTGTAAAGGAATTCTGTTTCCCCGAAACACAGTTTCAGATTGTCCAATCTTTGCAGTACTAATAATTACCTGATCCTCTTTAAATTTGTATGGTACACTTACAAATAAATATTCTACAACACACTCAAAAATCATAGCATTCCAACGGTTCATTAAAAAGATACATTACTCAGAACCCGACTACTTTCAATACGTGCATACAGAATTCAGTTCCGGATTTCTCGCATTTTGGTGTACCTAAAGTGATCAGAACTTCATGAAATTTCTACAGTAGGTAACCTTCATATATACAAACATCATACTAAAATTTCAGCTTTGTCCGATAAGCGGAGAATGAGATAAATAGGAATCAGTCCCCTATTCGGGATTTAAACTCAACAGACCATAGTCATATATTGTGCAAGCTTTGCAGTAGCAAACGTGACCTGATCCGCGTGAAAATTTTATTGTACCTCTATAACAAGGTAAACTACGACATACTCAAATTTCATCATATTACAACGGTTGAATTTAAAGATATTATTATAACAAAAGCACCTATGAATTGGCTAAAACACGCCAATACGGAATGAAGTACGCCACTGTATTGAACTTTGGCATATAGAATAGAAGAGAAGTATGTGTCTAAATAAGATGACTTAACAAACGATAGTGATTCTCAATGACACCCATGCAAAGTACCAAACCAATTAATGCATGATGACATAACAAATTATGAAGATAGCTGTAAAGGAATTTTGTTTCACCGAAACACAGTTTCAGATTGTCCAATCTTTGCAGCACTAATACTTACCTGATCCTCTTTAAATTTTTATGGTACACTTACAAGTAAATATTCCACAACAAACTCAAACATCATATCATTCCAACGGTTCATTAAAAAGATACATTACTCAGAACCCGACTACTTTCAATACGTGCATACAGAATTCAGTTCCGGATTTCTCACACTTTGGTGTACCTAAAGTGATCAGAACTTCATGAAATTTCTACAGTAGGTAACCTTCATATATTCAAACATCATACTAAAATTTCAGCTTTGTCCCATAAGCAGAGAATGAGATAAATAGGAATCAGTCCCCTATTCGGGATTTAAACTCAACAGACCATAGTCATATATTGTGCAAGCTTTGCAGTAGCAAACGTGACCTTCTCCGCGTGAAACCTTTACTGTACTTCTATAACAAGGTAAACTACGACATACTCAAATTTCATCATATTCCAACGGTTGAATTTAAAGATATCATTATAACAAAAGCACCTATGAATTGGCTAAAACACGCCAATACGGAATGAAATACGCTACTGTATTGAATTTTGGCATATAGAATAGAAGAGAAGTATGTGTCTAAATAAGATGATTAACAAGTGATAGTGATTCTCAATGACACCCATGCAAAATACCAAGCCAATTAATGCATGATGACATAACAAATTATGAAGATAGCTGTAAAGGAATTTTGTTTCACCGAAACACAGTTTCAGATTGTCCAATCTTTGCAGTACTAATACTTACCTGATCCTCTTTAAATTTTTATGGTACACTTACAACTAAATATTCCACAACACACTCAAACATCATATCATTCCAACGGTTCATTAAAAAGATACATTACTCAGAACCCGACTACTTTCAATACGTGCATACAGAATTCAGTTCCGGATTTCTCACACTTTGGTGTACCTAAAGTGATCAGAACTTCATGAAATTTCTACAGTAGGTAACCTTCATATATACAAACATCATACTAAAATTTTAGCTTTGTCCGATAAGCGGAGAATGAGATAAATAGGAATCAGTCCCCTATTCGGGATTTAAACTCAACAGACCATAGTCATATATTGTGCAAGCTTTGCAGTAGCAAACATGACCTGATACGCGTGAAAATTTTACTGTACTTCTATAACAAGGTAATCTACGACATATTCAAATTTCATCATATTCCAACGGTTTAATTTAAAGATATCAGTATAACAAAAGCACCTATGAATTGGCTAAAACACGCCAATACGGAATGAAGTACGCCACTGTATTGAACTTTGGCATATAGAATAGAAGAGAAGTATGTGTTTAAATAAGATGACTTAACAAGTGATAGTGATTCTCAATGACACCCATGCAAAGTACCAAACCAATTAATGCATGATGACATAACAAATTATGAAGATAGCTGTAAAGGAATTTTGTTTCACCGAAACACAGTTTCAGATTGTCCAATCTTTGCAGTACTAATACTTACCTGATCCTCTTTAAATTTTTATGGTACACTTACAACTAAATATTCCACAACAAACTCAAACATCATAGCATTCCAACGGTTCATTAAAAAGATACATTACTCAGAACCCGACTACTTTCAATACGTGCATACAGAATTCAGTTCCGGATTTCTCACATTTTTGTGTACCTAAAGTGATTAGAACTTCTTGAAATTTCTACAGTAGGTAACATTCATATATACAAACAGCATACTAAAATTTCAGCTTTGTCCGATAAGCGGAGAATGAGATAAATAGGAATCAGTCCCCTATTCGGGATTTAAACTCAACAGACCATAGTCATATATTGTGCAAGCTTTGCAGTAGAAAACGTGACCTTCTCCGCGTGAAACCTTTACTGTACTTCTATAACAAGGTAAACTACGACATACTCAAATTTCATCATATTCCAACGGTTGAATTTAAAGATATCATTATAACAAAAGCACCTATGAATTGGCTAAAACACGCCAATACGGAATGAAGTTCGCCACTGTATTGAACTTTGGCATATAGAATAGAAGAGAAGTATGTGTCTGAATAAGATGACTTAACAAGTGATAGTGATTCTCAATGACACCCATGCAAAGTACCAAGCCAATTAATGCATGATGACATAACAAATTATGAAGATAGCTGTAAAGGAATTTTGTTTCACCGAAACACAGTTTCAGATTGTCCAATCTTTGCAGTACTAATACTTACCTGATCCTCTTTAAATTTT
Organism: Papaver somniferum; assembly: GCF_003573695.1. NCBI lineage: Eukaryota > Viridiplantae > Streptophyta > Magnoliopsida > Ranunculales > Papaveraceae > Papaver > Papaver somniferum. Next base: position 55,640,227 of record NC_039358.1, on the reverse strand, counting down.
TATGGTACACTTACAACTAAATATTCCACAACACACTCAAACATCATATCATTCCAACGGTTCATTAAAAAGATACATTACTCAGAACCCGACTACTTTCAATACGTGCATACAGAATTCAGTTCCGGATTTCTCACACTTTGGTGTACCTAAAGTGATCAGAACTTCATGAAATTTCTACAGTAGGTAACCTTCATATATACAAACATCATACTAAAATTTCAGCTTTGTCCGATAAGCGGAGAATGAGATAAATAGGAAGCAGTCCCCTATTCGGGATTTAAACTCAACAGACCATAGTCATATATTGTGCAAGCTTTGCAGTAGCAAGCGTGACCTGATCCGCGTGAAAATCTTACTGTACTTCTATAACAAGGTAAACTACGACATATTCAAATTTCATCATATTCCAACGGTTGAATTTAAAGATATCATTATAACAAAAGCACCTATGAATTGGCTAAAACACGCCAATACGGAATGAAATACGCTACTGTATTGAATTTTGGCATATAGAATAGAAGAGAAGTATGTGTCTAAATAAGATGATTAACAAGTGATAGTGATTCTCAATGACACCCATGCAAAATACCAAGCCAATTAATGCATGATGACATAACAAATTATGAAGATAGCTGTAAAGGAATTTTGTTTCACCGAAACACAGTTTCAGATTGTCCAATCTTTGCAGTACTAATACTTACCTGATCCTCTTTAAATTTTTATGGTACACTTACAACTAAATATTCCACAACACACTCAAACATCATATCATTCCAACGGTTCATTAAAAAGATACATTACTCAGAACCCGACTACTTTCAATACGTGCATACAGAATTCAGTTCCGGATTTCTCACACTTTGGTGTACCTAAAGTGATCAGAACTTCATGAAATTTCTACAGTAGGTAACCTTCATATATACAAACATCATACTAAAATTTTAGCTTTGTCCGATAAGCGGAGAATGAGATAAATAGGAATCAGTCCCCTATTCGGGATTTAAACTCAACAGACCATAGTCATATATTGTGCAAGCTTTGCAGTAGCAAACATGACCTGATACGCGTGAAAATTTTACTGTACTTCTATAACAAGGTAATCTACGACATATTCAAATTTCATCATATTCCAACGGTTTAATTTAAAGATATCAGTATAACAAAAGCACCTATGAATTGGCTAAAACACGCCAATACGGAATGAAGTACGCCACTGTATTGAACTTTGGCATATAGAATAGAAGAGAAGTATGTGTTTAAATAAGATGACTTAACAAGTGATAGTGATTCTCAATGACACCCATGCAAAGTACCAAACCAATTAATGCATGATGACATAACAAATTATGAAGATAGCTGTAAAGGAATTTTGTTTCACCGAAACACAGTTTCAGATTGTCCAATCTTTGCAGTACTAATACTTACCTGATCCTCTTTAAATTTTTATGGTACACTTACAACTAAATATTCCACAACAAACTCAAACATCATAGCATTCCAACGGTTCATTAAAAAGATACATTACCCAGAACCCGACTACTTTCAATACGTGCATACAGAATTCAGTTCCGGATTTCTCACACTTTGGTGTACCTAATGTGATCAGAACTTCATGAAATTTCTACAATAGGTAACCTTCATATATACAAACATCATACTAAAATTTCAGCTTTGTTCGATAAGCGGAGAATGAGATAAATAGGAATCAGTCTCCTATTCGGGATTTAAACTCAGCAGACCATAGTCATATATTGTGCAAGCTTTGCAGTAGCAAACGTGACCTTCTCCGCGTGAAACCTTTACTGTACTTCTATAACAAGGTAAACTACGACATACTCAAATTTCATCATATTCCAACGGTTGAATTTAAAGATATCATTATAACAAAAGCACCTATGAATTGGCTAAAACACGCCAATACGGAATGAAGTACGCTACAGTATTGAACTTTGGCATATAGAATAGAAGAGAAGTATGTGTCTAAATAAGATGACTTAACAAGTGATAGTGATTCTCAATGACACCCATGCAAAGTAGCAAGCCAATTAATGCATGATGACATAACAAATTATGAAGATAGCTGTAAAGGAATTTTGTTTCACCGAAACACAGTTTCAGATTGTCCAATCTTTGCAGTACTAATACTTACCTGATCCTCTTTAAATTTTTATGGTACACTTACAACTAAATATTCCACAACACACTCAAACATCATATCATTCCAACGGTTCATTAAAAAGATACATTACTCAGAACCCGACTACTTTCAATACGTGCATACAGAATTCAGTTCCGGATTTCTCACACTTTGGTGTACCTAAAGTGATCAGAACTTCATGAAATTTCTACAGTAGGTAACCTTCATATATACAAACATCATACTAAAATTTCAGCTTTGTCCGATAAGCGGAGAATGAGATAAATAGGAAGCAGTCCCCTATTCGGGATTTAAACTCAACAGACCATAGTCATATATTGTGCAAGCTTTGCAGTAGCAAGCGTGACCTGATCCGCGTGAAAATCTTACTGTACTTCTATAACAAGGTAAACTACGACATATTCAAATTTCATCATATTCCAACGGTTGAATTTAAAGATATCATTATAACAAAAGCACCTATGAATTGGCTAAAACACGCCAATACGGAATGAAATACGCTACTGTATTGAATTTTGGCATATAGAATAGAAGAGAAGTATGTGTCTAAATAAGATGATTAACAAGTGATAGTGATTCTCAATGACACCCATGCAAAATACCAAGCCAATTAATGCATGATGACATAACAAATTATGAAGATAGCTGTAAAGGAATTTTGTTTCACCGAAACACAGTTTCAGATTGTCCAATCTTTGCAGTACTAATACTTACCTGATCCTCTTTAAATTTTTATGGTACACTTACAACTAAATATTCCACAACACACTCAAACATCATATCATTCCAACGGTTCATTAAAAAGATACATTACTCAGAACCCGACTACTTTCAATACGTGCATACAGAATTCAGTTCCGGATTTCTCACACTTTGGTGTACCTAAAGTGATCAGAACTTCATGAAATTTCTACAGTAGGTAACCTTCATATATTCAAACATCATACTAAAATTTCAGCTTTGTCCGATAAGCGGAGAATGAGATAAATAGGAATCAGTCCCCTATTCGGGATTTAAACTCAACAGACCATAGTCATATATTGTGCAAGCTTTGCAGTAGAAAACGTGACCTTCTCCGCGTGAAACCTTTACTGTACTTCTATAACAAGGTAAACTACGACATACTCAAATTTCATCATATTCCAACGGTTGAATTTAAAGATATCATTATAACAAAAGCACCTATGAATTGGCTAAAACACGCCAATACGGAATGAAGTTCGCTACAGTATTGAACTTTGGCATATAGAATAGAAGAGAAGTATGTGTCTAAATAAGATGACTTAACAAGTGATAGTGATTCTCAATGACACCCATGCAAAGTAGCAAGCCAATTAATGCATGATGACATAACAAATTATGAAGATCGCTGTAAAGGAATTTTGTTTCACCGAAACACAGTTTCAGATTGTCCAATCTTTGCAGTACTAATACTTACCTGATCCTCTTTAAATTTTTATGGTACACTTAAAACTAAATATTCCACAACACACTCAAACATCATATCATTCCAACGGTTCATTAAAAAGATACATTACTCAGAACCCGACTACTTTCAATACGTGCATACAGAATTCAGTTCCGGATTTCTCACACTTTGGTGTACCTAAAGTGATCAGAACTTCATGAAATTTCTACAGTAGGTAACCTTCATATATACAAACATCATACTAAAATTTCAGCTTTGTCCGATAAGCGGAGAATGAGATAAATAGGAAGCAGTCCCCTATTCGGGATTTAAACTCAACAGACCATAGTCATATATTGTGCAAGCTTTGCAGTAGCAAGCGTGACCTGATCCGCGTGAAAATCTTACTGTACTTCTATAACAAGGTAAACTACGACATATTCAAATTTCATCATATTCCAACGGTTGAATTTAAAGATATCATTATAACAAAAGCACCTATGAATTGGCTAAAACACGCCAATACGGAATGAAATACGCTACTGTATTGAATTTTGGCATATAGAATAGAAGAGAAGTATGTGTCTAAATAAGATGATTAACAAGTGATAGTGATTCTCAATGACACCCATGCAAAATACCAAGCCAATTAATGCATGATGACATAACAAATTATGAAGATAGCTGTAAAGGAATTTTGTTTCACCGAAACACAGTTTCAGATTGTCCAATCTTTGCAGTACTAATACTTACCTGATCCTCTTTAAATTTTTATGGTACACTTACAACTAAATATTCCACAACACACTCAAACATCATATCATTCCAACGGTTCATTAAAAAGATACATTACTCAGAACCCGACTACTTTCAATACGTGCATACAGAATTCAGTTCCGTATTTCTCACACTTTGGTGTACCTAAAGTGATCAGAACTTCATGAAATTTCTACAGTAGGTAACCTTCATATATACAAACATCATACTAAAATTTCAGCTTTGTCCGATAAGCGGAGAATGAGATAAATAGGAAGCAGTCCCCTATTCGGGATTTAAACTCAACAGACCATAGTCATATATTGTGCAAGCTTTGCAGTAGCAAACGTGACCTGATCCGAGTGAAAATCTTACTGTACTTCTATAACAAGGTAAACTACGACATATTCAAATTTCATCATATTCCAACGGTTGAATCTAAAGATATCATTATAACAAAAGCACCTATGAATTGGCTAAAACACGCCAATACGGAATGAAATACGCTACTGTATTGAATTTTGGCATATAGAATAGAAGAGAAGTATGTGTCTAAATAAGATGACTTAACAAGTGATAGTGATTCTCAATGACACCCATGCAAAATACCAAGCCAATTAATGCATGATGATATAACAAATTATGAAGATAGCTGTAAAGAAATTTTGTTTCACCGAAACACAGTTTCAGATTGTCCAATCTTTGCAGTACTAATACTTACCTGATCCTCTTTAAATTTTTATGGTACACTTACAACTAAATATTCCACAACACATTCAAACATCATATCATTCCAACGGTTCATTAAAAAGATACATTACTCAGAACCCGACTACTTTCAATACGTGCATACAGAATTCAGTTCCGGATTTCTCACACTTTGGTGTACCTAAAGTGATCAGAACTTCATGAAATTTCTACAGTAGGTAACCTTCATATATACAAACATCATACTAAAATTTCAGCTTTGTCCGATAAGCGGAGAATGAGATAAATAGGAATCAGTCCCCTATTCGGGATTTAAACTCAACAGACCATAGTCATATATTGTGCAAGCTTTGCAGTAGCAAACGTGACCTGATCCGCATGAAAATTTTACTGTACTTCTATAACAAGGTAAACTACGACATACTCAAATATTAACATATTCCAACAATTGCATTTAAAGATATCAGTATAACAAAAGCACCGTATGTATTGGCTAAAACACGCCAATACGGAATGAAGTACGCCACTGTATTGAACTTTGGCATATAGAATAGAAGAGAAGTATGTGTCTAAATAAGATGACTTAACAATTTATAGTGATTCTCAATGACACCCATGCAAAGTAGCAAGCCAATTAATGCATGATGACATAACAAATTATGAAGATGGCTGTAAAGGAATTCTGTTTCCCCGAAACACAGTTTCAGATTGTCCAATCTTTGCAGTACTAATACTTACCTGATCCTCTTTAAATTTTTATGGTACACTTACAACTAAATATTCCACAACACATTCAAAAATCATAGCATTCCAACGGTTCATTAAAAAGATACATTACTCAGAACCCGACTACTTTCAATACGTGCATACAGAATTCAGTTCCGGATTTCTCACATATTGGTGTACCTAAGGTGATCAGAACTTCATGAAATTTCTACAGTAGGTGACCTTCATATATACAAACATCATACTAAAATTTCAGCTTTGTACGATAAGCAGAGAATGAGATAAATAGGAATCAGTCCCCTATTCGGGATTTAAACTCAGCAGACCATAGTCATATATTGTGCAAGCTTTGCAGTAGCAAACGTGACCTGATCCGCGTGAACATTTTACTGTACTTCTATAACAAGGTAAACTACGACATACTCAAATTTCATCATATTCCAACGGTTGAATTTAAAGATATCATTATAACAAAAGCACCTATGAATTGGCTAAAACACGCCAATACGGAATGAAGTACGCCACTGTATTGAACTTTGGCATATAGAATAGAAGAGAAGTATGTGTCTAAATAAGATGACTTAACAAGTTATAGTGATTCTCAATGACACCCATGCAAAGTAGCAAGCCAATTAATGCATGATGACATAACAAATTATGAAGATGGCTGTAAAGGAATTTTGTTTCACCGAAACACAGTTTCAGATTGTCCAATCTTTGCAGTACTAATACTTACCTGATCCTCTTTAAATTTTTATGGTACACTTACAACTAAATATTCCACAACACACTCAAACATCATATCATTCCAACGGTTCATTAAAAAGATACATTACTCAGAACCCGACTACTTTCAATACGTGCATACAGAATTCAGTTCCGGATTTCTCACACTTTGGTGTACCTAAAGTGATCAGAACTTCATGAAATTTCTACAGTAGGTAACCTTCATATATACAAACATCATACTAAAATTTCAGCTTTGTCCGATAAGCGGAGAATGAGATAAATAGGAAGCAGTCCCCTATTCGGGATTTAAACTCAACAGACCATAGTCATATATTGTGCAAGCTTTGCAGTAGCAAGCGTGACCTGATCCGCGTGAAAATCTTACTGTACTTCTATAACAAGGTAAACTACGACATATTCAAATTTCATCATATTCCAACGGTTGAATTTAAAGATATCATTATAACAAAAGCACCTATGAATTGGCTAAAACACGCCAATACGGAATGAAATACGCTACTGTATTGAATTTTGGCATATAGAATAGAAGAGAAGTATGTGTCTAAATAAGATGATTAACAAGTGATAGTGATTCTCAATGACACCCATGCAAAATACCAAGCCAATTAATGCATGATGACATAACAAATTATGAAGATAGCTGTAAAGGAATTTTGTTTCACCGAAACACAGTTTCAGATTGTCCAATCTTTGCAGTACTAATACTTACCTGATCCTCTTTAAATTTTTATGGTACACTTACAACTAAATATTCCACAACACACTCAAACATCATATCATTCCAACGGTTCATTAAAAAGATACATTACTCAGAACCCGACTACTTTCAATACGTGCATACAGAATTCAGTTCCGGATTTCTCACACTTTGGTGTACCTAAAGTGATCAGAACTTCATGAAATTTCTACAGTAGGTAACCTTCATATATACAAACATCATACTAAAATTTCAGCTTTGTCCGATAAGCGGAGAATGAGATAAATAGGAAGCAGTCCCCTATTCGGGATTTAAACTCAACAGACCATAGTCATATATTGTGCAAGCTTTGCAGTAGCAAGCGTGACCTGATCCGCGTGAAAATCTTACTGTACTTCTATAACAAGGTAAACTACGACATATTCAAATTTCATCATATTCCAACGGTTGAATTTAAAGATATCATTATAACAAAAGCACCTATGAATTGGCTAAAACACGCCAATACGGAATGAAATACGCTACTGTATTGAATTTTGGCATATAGAATAGAAGAGAAGTATGTGTCTAAATAAGATGATTAACAAGTGATAGTGATTCTCAATGACACCCATGCAAAATACCAAGCCAATTAATGCATGATGACATAACAAATTATGAAGATAGCTGTAAAGGAATTTTGTTTCACCGAAACACAGTTTCAGATTGTCCAATCTTTGCAGTACTAATACTTACCTGATCCTCTTTAAATTTTTATGGTACACTTACAACTAAATATTCCACAACACACTCAAACATCATATCATTCCAACGGTTCATTAAAAAGATACATTACTCAGAACCCGACTACTTTCAATACGTGCATACAGAATTCAGTTCCGGATTTCTCACACTTTGGTGTACCTAAAGTGATCAGAACTTCATGAAATTTCTACAGTAGGTAACCTTCATATATACAAACATCATACTAAAATTTTAGCTTTGTCCGATAAGCGGAGAATGAGATAAATAGGAATCAGTCCCCTATTCGGGATTTAAACTCAACAGACCATAGTCATATATTGTGCAAGCTTTGCAGTAGCAAACATGACCTGATACGCGTGAAAATTTTACTGTACTTCTATAACAAGGTAATCTACGACATATTCAAATTTCATCATATTCCAACGGTTTAATTTAAAGATATCAGTATAACAAAAGCACCTATGAATTGGCTAAAACACGCCAATACGGAATGAAGTACGCCACTGTATTGAACTTTGGCATATAGAATAGAAGAGAAGTATGTGTTTAAATAAGATGACTTAACAAGTGATAGTGATTCTCAATGACACCCATGCAAAGTACCAAACCAATTAATGCATGATGACATAACAAATTATGAAGATAGCTGTAAAGGAATTTTGTTTCACCGAAACACAGTTTCAGATTGTCCAATCTTTGCAGTACTAATACTTACCTGATCCTCTTTAAATTTTTATGGTACACTTACAACTAAATATTCCACAACAAACTCAAACATCATAGCATTCCAACGGTTCATTAAAAAGATACATTACCCAGAACCCGACTACTTTCAATACGTGCATACAGAATTCAGTTCCGGATTTCTCACACTTTGGTGTACCTAATGTGATCAGAACTTCATGAAATTTCTACAATAGGTAACCTTCATATATACAAACATCATACTAAAATTTCAGCTTTGTTCGATAAGCGGAGAATGAGATAAATAGGAATCAGTCTCCTATTCGGGATTTAAACTCAGCAGACCATAGTCATATATTGTGCAAGCTTTGCAGTAGCAAACGTGACCTTCTCCGCGTGAAACCTTTACTGTACTTCTATAACAAGGTAAACTACGACATACTCAAATTTCATCATATTCCAACGGTTGAATTTAAAGATATCATTATAACAAAAGCACCTATGAATTGGCTAAAACACGCCAATACGGAATGAAGTACGCTACAGTATTGAACTTTGGCATATAGAATAGAAGAGAAGTATGTGTCTAAATAAGATGACTTAACAAGTGATAGTGATTCTCAATGACACCCATGCAAAGTAGCAAGCCAATTAATGCATGATGACATAACAAATTATGAAGATAGCTGTAAAGGAATTTTGTTTCACCGAAACACAGTTTCAGATTGTCCAATCTTTGCAGTACTAATACTTACCTGATCCTCTTTAAATTTTTATGGTACACTTACAACTAAATATTCCACAACACACTCAAACATCATATCATTCCAACGGTTCATTAAAAAGATACATTACTCAGAACCCGACTACTTTCAATACGTGCATACAGAATTCAGTTCCGGATTTCTCACACTTTGGTGTACCTAAAGTGATCAGAACTTCATGAAATTTCTACAGTAGGTAACCTTCATATATACAAACATCATACTAAAATTTCAGCTTTGTCCGATAAGCGGAGAATGAGATAAATAGGAATCAGTCCCCTATTCGGGATTTAAACTCAACAGACCATAGTCATATATTGTGCAAGCTTTGCAGTAGCAAACGTGACCTGATACGCGTGAAAATTTTACTGTACTTCTATAACAAGGTAATCTACGACATATTCAAATTTCATCATATTCCAACGGTTGAATTTAAAGATATCAGTATAACAAAAGCACCTATGAATTGGCTAAAACACGCCAATACGGAATGAAGTACGCTACTGAATTGAACTTTGGCATATAGAATAGAAGAGAAGTATATGTATAAATAAGATGACTTAACAAGTGATAGTGATTCTCAATTACACCCATGAAAAGTAGCAAGCCAATTAATGCATGATGACATAACAAATTATGAAGATAGCTGTAAAGGAATTTTGTTTCACCGAAACACAGTTTCAGATTGTCTAATCTTTGCAGTACTAATACTTACCTGATCCTCTTTAAATTCTTATGGTACACTTACAACTAAATATTCCACAACACACTCAAACATCATATCATTCCAACGGTTCATTAAAAAGATACATTACTCAGAACCCGACTACTTTCAATACGTGCATACAGAATTCAGTTCCGGATTTCTCACACTTTGGTGTACCTAAAGTGATCAGAACTTCATGAAATTTCTACAGTAGGTAACCTTCATATATACAAACATCATACTAAAATTTCAGCTTTGTTCGATAAGCGGAGAATGAGATAAATAGGAATCAGTCCCCTATTCGGGATTTAAACTCAACAGACCATAGTCATATATTGTGCAAGCTTTGTAGTAGCAAACGTGACCTGATCCGCGTGAAAATTTTACTGTACATCTATAACAAGGTAAACTACGACATACTCAAATTTCATCATATTCCAACGGTTGCATTTAAAGATATCAGTATAACAAAAGCACCGTATGAATTGGCTAAAACACGCCAATACGGAATGAAGTACGCCACTGTATTGAACTTTGGCATATAGAATAGAAGAGAAGTATGTGTCTAAATAAGATGACTTAACAATTTATAGTGATTCTCAATGACACCCATGCAAAGTAGCAAGCCAATTAATGCATGATGACATAACAAATTATGAAGATGGCTGTAAAGGAATTCTGTTTCACCGAAACACAGTTTCAGATTGTCCAATATTTGCAGTACTAATACTTATCTGATCCTATTTAAATTTTTATGGTACACTTACAACTAAATATTCTACAACATACTCAAAAATCATAGCATTCCAACGGTTCATTAAAAAGATACATTACTCAGAACCCGACTACTTTCAATACGTGCATACAGAATTCAGTTCCGGATTTCTCACATTTTGGTGTACCTAAAGTGATTAGAACTTCATGAAATTTCTACAGTAGGTAACCTTCATATATACAAACATCCTAAAATTTCAGCTTTGTCCGAAAAGCGGAGAATGAGATAAATAGGAATCAGTCCCCTATTCGGGATTTAAACTCAGCAGACCATAGTCATATATTGTGCAAGCTTTACAGTAGCAAACGTGACCTGATCCGCGTGAAAATTTTACTGTACTTCTATAACAAGGTAAACTACGACATACTCAAATTTTATCATATTCCAACGGTTGCATTTAAAGATATCATTATAACAAAAGCACTTATGAATTGGCTAAAACACGCCAATACGGAATGAAGTACGCCACTGTATTGAACTTTGGCATATAGAATAGAAGAGAAGTATGTGTCTAAATAAGATGACTTAACAAGTGATAGTGATTCTCAATGACACCCATGCAAAGTACCAAGCCAATTAATGCATGATGACATAACAAATTATGAAGATAGCTGTAAAGGAATTTTGTTTCACCGAAACACAGTTTCAGATTGTCCAATCTTTGCAGTACTAATACTTACCTGATCCTCTTTAAATTTTTATGGTACACTTACAACTAAATATTCCACAACACACTCAAACATCATATCATTCCAACGGTTCATTAAAAAGATACATTACTGATGAGTGCCAAATATTGTATAATTTTATCCCTTTTTGTTGGCATTTAACTCATCTTTTGTGCAGTAATTCTACATTTTATCCCATATTCTGTATTTTCATTGTTTTCAAGAATAAATATTTTTCTTACTTAATTTTGCATTTTTAGGTAATAAATAAAGTCTGGATAACTTGCGGAGCGGAAAAGAGTTGAAGAGTAGTGAAAAGCCGGAAGAAATTACGCAAGGAAGCCGCAAAGAATGGTGCGCACAAGACCAAAAAGCTAGGAATGGGCTCAAGAAGGAAGAATTGTTCTTAAAGAAGATATGGGCTTGGCATACCCAAGGCCCAAAACCCTTACCCAAACCCATTTTCTATATCCATACCCGTCTCCATTCTCAGCCGTTAGATCGGATCCATCTCATCATCCAATGGTCGCTTCGTCATCGTCATCAAAATCTGAAGTCCCTGCAAAACACCATAGTGCCTAAATTCCAAGCCTTCAGATTAGATCACATTTAGATCCTACGGTCGCTTCTTTGCCTGCGCATCAAATCTCGATACTTCCGCTTAACACTACAGTACCTAACATCATCTAACACCGTTGACTTCGTTGTGTTTCAAAATCCAACGGTTGCATCGATTCATCTGTCATCTCACCGTTAGATCTACCAACCATCTTCGCATCCCGCAGCTCAGAGTCACAAAACATCAAAATTTGACGAAGCCGCTCAACACCCGAGTACCAAATACCCTATACCCAAAACAAACGCACCCCAATCCATTTTCCATCGACTTCTTCTCTTTCTCCCTCACCCTCTGCAACCACCATACCCTGCCGCACCACCATCACCACCACCACCTTCTCCACCTGCTCTGACTCCATCACCAACTCCTCTACCACCACCACACCTCCACCATCATCACCCCTACCTTCCTACAACTATTACCCATCTTTATAGCCCCCTAATTCGTCAATTTCTCCCCTGCCGAAACCCTAGGTGAATGGTTGACGAATTAGTGAAGCTAGAAAGAGAAATTGAAGGCATGGGAAGGAGCAGGAGACTAAGGAGAAGCATGGGTCGAAGTCAGTAGCAGTTTTCAGAGATTAGGTATGAATTGATTTCATTTTTTATCAAACCCTAATTTCATAAATTGGGGATTTTGGGGGGAAAGTGATTGAATGTATAATTAGAGGCATGGGTCGACGTATTAGGGTTGTTATCAGTAGGTTAGGTGAGTCAATTTCACTTTTTGGTGAAACCATAACTTCACTGATTTTTTGGGATTTCCATTGTATGTATAAATAGGGGACTGTGGGTGTAAAATTGGCCAATGCTGGGTTAGCCAGCTTCACTCTTGTAGAGAACTGGACTAGCCAGTTTCTCATTTGTTTCATGTTTACACTGTTGGTTCATATGTTTATCATGTTTTTTGTAATTACTCACCATGTGTGTGTTGTCTGAATTACCTTGTGTGATGTTTAATGTTGTTTATATGTTGAGCATGAGCTAAATTGTTGCAGCTGAGGTTTAGATGAAACCTCAGTGCACTGTCTGATAGTGGAATGCTAGGTTAGAGCCTTAGAGCATTGAGTTGATTGAGCAATGGGGAGAAACTAGTGCTCACTAGTGACTGTGAGCAAACTGGTTCTCTTCCCACTCTAGTAGTATGCCTAGGCTCACCTTCACCATTTCACCTTCACCATCTCCACCGCCCTTGGCTAAAACAGCCTTGGTTTGTTCCATTTCCTCCATTGTTTCCTTGTTACTTTTGTTTTCCTCCACTGTCATTGATGTTCTTTGTTTTGTTTTCTTTACTTCATTGTCTTTGCTTCTTTACATTTTATTTATTGCATTGTCTTTGCTCCTGCTACTTCAACTACTCCTTGTTCTGCTGCTGCTACTACTTGCATTGTTGTGTTGCTGCTGTGCATTGCTTGTGCTGCTGCTGTGCACTGCTTTCTTTCCCCTGCTGTGCAGTACTGCTGCTGCTGCTGCTTTCTTTTCCCTGCTGCTGCTGCTGCTTTGCTTCAACTTCTCCTGCTGCTGCTCCAGCTTGCTTCTCTTGCCCTGTGCTACAGCCACTGCTGCTGCTGCAACTGAGTTTGGCTCACAACACAAGCCAGTTCAGCCCACAGTTAACTCAAAAGGTTTAGTTATTCTTAGAACCAAAGGCTAAAAGCCCAGGTTCAAAGCCTAGCTCAAGCTAAAGGCTCAAGGCCCAGCTCATCATTAGGTTACCAAGCCCAGTTCTCAGTCATTACAAAGGCCCAGGTCACTTTTAAAGTAAGAGCCTGATTCAATCAAAGCCTGAACTCAATTAAAGGCCCAGTCCAATTCAGGTTTAAGGCAAAAGCCTAATTCAGAGACCAAAGCCCAAGTTCACAGTTCATCATTCAAAGGCCCAAGGCCTAAAGCACTTCATCATTACAAACAAACCCACTAAGCCCAAAGCACAATTAGAAGCCCAATAGAAATTTAGAGCCCAAATAGCTAGAAACTCCAAACACTCCCAATCTCTGTGGATCGACCCGTACTTGCACGAGCTACAACCGACGACCGTGCACTTGCGGTATTACTGTAGGCCCGTTTCATTTCGCTTAAATTTTACACGCATCTCCGGGCCCACCAATTACTCAGAACCCGACTACTTTCAATACGTGCATACAGAATTCAGTTCCGGATTTCTCACACTTTGGTGTACCTAAAGTGATCAGAACTTCATGAAATTTCTACAGTAGGTAACCTTCATATATACAAACATTATACTAAAATTTTAGATTTGTCCGATAAGCGGAGAATGAGATAAATAGGAATCAGTCCCCTATTCGGGATTTAAACTGAACAGACCATAGTCATATATTGTGCAAGCTTTGTAGTAGCAAACGTGACCTGATCCGCGTGAAACTTTTACTGTACTTCTATAACAAGGTAAACTACGACATATTAAAACTTCATCATATTCCAACGGTCGCATTTAAAGATATCAGTATAACAAAAGCACCGTATGAATTGGCTAAAACACGCCAATACGGAATGAAGTACGCCACTGTATTGAACTTTGGCATATAGAATAGAAGAGAAGTATGTGTCTAAATAAGATGACTTAACAATTTATAGTGATTCTCAATGACACCCATGCATAGTAGCAAGCCAATTAATGCATGATGACATAACAAATTATGAAGATGGCTGTAAAGGAATTTTGTTTCACCGAAACACAGTTTCAGATTGTCCAATCTTTGCAGAACTAATACTTACCTGATCCTATTTAAATTTTTATGGTACACTTAAAACTAAATATTCTACAACACACTCAAAAATCATAGAATTCCAACGGTTCATTAAAAAGATACATTACTCAGAACCCGACTACTTTCAATACGTGCATACAGAATTCAGTTCCGGATTTCTCACATTTTGGTGTACCTAAAATGATCAGAACTTCATGAAATTTCTACAGTAGGTAACCTTCATATATACAAACATCATACTAAAATTTCAGTTTTGTTCGATAAGCGTAGAATGAGATAAATAGGAATCAGTCCCCTATTCGGGATTTAAACTCAGCAGACCATAGTCATATATTGTGCAAGCTTTGCAGTAGCAAACGTAACCTGATCCGCGTGAAAATTTTATTGTACTTCTATAACAAGGTAAACTACGACATACTCAAATTTCATCATATTCCAACGGTTTAATTTAAAGATATCATTATAACAAAAGCACCTATGAATTGGCTAAAACACGCCAATACGGAATGAAGTACGCCACTGTATTTAACTTTGGCATATAGAATAGAAGAGAAGTATGTGTCTAAATAAGATGACTTAACAAGTGATAGTGATTCTCAATGACACCCATGCAAAGTACCAAGCCAATTAATGCATGATGACATAACAAATTATGAAGATAGCTGTAAAGGAATTTTGTTTCACCGAAACACAGTTTCAGATTGTCCAATCTTTGCAGTACTAATACTTACCTGATCCTCTTTAAATTTTTATGGTACACTTACAACTAAATATTCCACAACACACTCAAACATCATATCATTCCAACGGTTCATTAAAAAGATACATTACTCAGAACCCGACTACTTTCAATACGTGCATACAGAATTCAGTTCCGGATTTCTCACACTTTGGTGTACCTAAAGTGATCAGAACTTCATGAAATTTATACAGTAGGTAACCTTCATATATACAAACATCATACTAAAATTTCAGCTTTGTCCGATAAGCGGAGAATGAGATAAATAGGAATCAGTCCCCTATTCGGGATTTAAACTCAACAGACCATAGTCATATATTGTGCAAGCTTTGCAGTAGAAAACGTGACCTGATCCGCGTGAAAATTTTACTGTACTTCTATAACAAGGTAAACTACGACATACTCAAATTTCATCATATTCCAACGGTTGCATTTAAAGATATCAGTATAACAAAAGCACCGTATGAATTGGCTAAAACACGCCAATACGGAATGAAGTACGCCACTGTATTGAACTTTGGCATATAGAATAGAAGAGAAGTATGTGTCTAAATAAGATGACTTAACAAGTTATAGTGATTTCTCAATGACACCCATGCAAAGTACCAAGCAAATTAATGCATGATGACATAACAAATTATGAAGATGGCTGTAAAGGAATTCTGTTTCACCGAAACACAGTTTCAGATTGTCCAATCTTTGCAGTACTAATACTTACCTGATCCTCTTTAAATTTTTATGGTACACTTACAACTAAATATTCCACAACACACTCAAACATCATATCATTCCAACGGTTCATTAAAAAGATACAATACTCATAACCCGACTACTTTCAATACGTGCATATATAATTCAGTTCCGGATTTCTCACACTTTGGTGTACCTAAAGTGATCATAACTTCATGAAATTTCTACAGTAGGTAACCTTCATATATACAAACATCATACTAAAATTTCAGATTTGTCCGATAAGCGGAGAATGAGATAAATATGAATCAGTCCCCTATTCGGGATTTAAACTCAACAGACCATAGTCATATATTGTGCAAGCTTTGCAGTAGCAAACGTGACCTGATCCGTGTGAAACCTCTACTGTACTTCTATAACAAGGTAAACTACGACATACTCAAATTTCATCAAATTCCAACGGTTGCATTTAAAGATATCAGTATAACAAAAGCACCGTATGAATTGGCTATAACACGCCAATACGGAATGAAGTACGCCACTGTATTGAACTTTGGCATATGGAATAGAAGAGAAGTATGTGTCTAAATAATATGACTTAACAAGTTATAGTGATTCTCAATGACACCCATGCAAAGTAGCAAGCCAATTAATGCATGATGACATAACAAATTATGAAGATGGCTGTAAAGGAATTCTGTTTCACCGAAACACAGTTTCAGATTGTCCAATCTTTGCAGTACTAATACTTACCTGATCCTCTTTAAATTTTTATGGTACACTTACAACTAAATATTCCACAACACACTTAAACATGATATCATTCCAACGGTTCATTAAAAAGATACATTACTCAGAACCCGACTACTTTCAATACGTGCATACAGAATTCAGTTCCGGATTTCTCACACTTTGGTGTACCTAAAGTGATCAGAACTTCATGAAATTTCTACAGTAGGTAACCTTCATATATACAAACATCATACTAAAATTTCAGCTTTGTCCCATAAGCAGAGAATGAGATAAATAGGAATCAGTCCCCTATTCGGGATTTAAACTCAACAGACCATAGTCATATATTGTGCAAGCTCTGCAGTAGCAAACGTGACCTGATCCGCGTAAAACTTTTAATGTACTTCTATAACAAGGTAAACTACGACATACTCAAATTTCATCATATTCCAACGGTCGCATTTAAAGATATCAGTATAACAAAAGCACCGTATGAATTGGCTAAAACACGCCAATACGGAATGAAGTACGCCACTGTATTGAACTTTGGCATATAGAATAGAAGAGAAGTATGTGTCTAAATAAGATGACTTAACAATTTATAGTGATTCTCAATGACACCCATGCAAAGGAGCAAGCCAATTAATGCATGATGACATAACAAATTATGAAGATGGCTGTAAAGGAATTCTGTTTCACCGAAACACAGTTTCAGATTGTCCAATCTTTGCAGTACTAATACTTACCTGATCCTCTTTAAATTTTTATGGTACACTTACAACTAAATATTCCACAACACACTCAAACATCATATCATTCCAACAGTTCATTAAAAAGATATATTACTCAGAACCCGACTACTTTCAATACGTGCATACAGAATTCAGTTCCGGATTTCTCACACTTTGGTGTACCTAAAGTGATCAGAACTTCATAAAATTTCTACAGTAGGTAACCTTCATATATACAAACATCATATACTTTCAGCTTTGTCCGATAAGCGGAGAATGAGATAAATAGGAATCAGTCCCCTATTCGGGATTTAAACTCAGCAGACCATAGTCATATATTGTGCAATCTTTGCAGTAGCAAAGGTGACCTGATCCGCGTGAACATTTTACTGTACTTCTATAACAAGGTAAACTACGACATACTCAAATTTCATCATATTCCAACGGTTGAATTTAAAGATATCATTATAACAAAAGCACCTATGAATTGGCTAAAACACGCCAATACGGAATGAAGTACGCCACTGTATTGAACTTTGGCATATAGAATAGAAGAGAAGTATGTGTCTGAATAAGATGACTTAACAAGTGATAGTGATTCTCAATGACACCCATGCAAAGTACCAAGCCAATTAATGCATGATGACATAACAAATTATGAAGATAGCTGTAAAGGAATTTTGTTTCACCGAAACACAGTTTCAGATTGTCCAATCTTTGCAGTATTAATACTTACCTGATCCTCTTTAAATTTTATGGTACACTTACAACTAAATATTCCACAACACACTCAAACATCATATCATTCTAACGGTTCATTAAAAAGATACATTACTCAGAACCCGACTACTTTCAATACGTGCATACAAAATTCAGTTCCGGATTTCTCACACTTTGGTGTACCTAAAGTGATCATAACTTCATGAAATTTCTACAGTAGGTAACCTTCATATATTCAAACATCATACTAAAATTTCAGCTTTGTCCGATAAGCGGAGAATGAGATAAATAGGAATCAGTCCCCTATTCGGGATTTAAACTCAACAGACCATAGTCATATATTGTGCAAGCTTTGCAGTAGCAAACGTGACCTGATCCGCATGAAAATTTTACTGTACTTCTATAACAAGGTAAACTACGACATACTCAAATATTAACATATTCCAACAATTGCATTTAAAGATATCAGTATAACAAAAGCACCGTATGTATTGGCTAAAACACGCCAATACGGAATGAAGTACGCCACTGTATTGAACTTTGGCATATAGAATAGAAGAGAAGTATGTGTCTAAATAAGATGACTTAACAATTTATAGTGATTCTCAATGACACCCATGCAAAGTAGCAAGCCAATTAATGCATGATGACATAACAAATTATGAAGATGGCTGTAAAGGAATTCTGTTTCCCCGAAACACAGTTTCAGATTGTCCAATCTTTGCAGTACTAATACTTACCTGATCCTCTTTAAATTTTTATGGTACACTTACAACTAAATATTCCACAACACATTCAAAAATCATAGCATTCCAACGGTTCATTAAAAAGATACATTACTCAGAACCCGACTACTTTCAATACGTGCATACAGAATTCAGTTCCGGATTTCTCACACTTTGGTGTACCTAAAGTGATCAGAACTTCATAAAATTTCTACAGTAGGTAACCTTCATATATACAAACATCATATACTTTCAGCTTTGTCCGATAAGCGGAGAATGAGATAAATAGGAATCAGTCCCCTATTCGGGATTTAAACTCAGCAGACCATAGTCATATATTGTGCAATCTTTGCAGTAGCAAAGGTGACCTGATCCGCGTGAACATTTTACTGTACTTCTATAACAAGGTAAACTACGACATACTCAAATTTCATCATATTCCAACGGTTGAATTTAAAGATATCATTATAACAAAAGCACCGTATGAATTGGCTAAAACACGCCAATACGGAATGAAGTACGCCACTGTATTGAACTTTGGCATATAGAATAGAAGAGAAGTATGTGTCTAAATAAGATGACTTAACAATTTATAGTGATTCTCAATGACACCCATGCAAAGTAGCAAGCCAATTAATGCATGATGACATAACAAATTATGAAGATGGCTGTAAAGGAATTCTGTTTCACCGAAACACAGTTTCAGATTGTCCAATCTTTGCAGTACTAATACTTACCTGATCCTCTTTAAATTTTTATGGTACACTTACAACTAAATATTCCACAACACACTCAAACATCATATCATTCCAACAGTTCATTAAAAAGATATATTACTCAGAACCCGACTACTTTCAATACGTGCATACAGAATTCAGTTCCGGATTTCTCACACTTTGGTGTACCTAAAGTGATCAGAACTTCATGAAATTTCTACAGTAGGTAACCTTCATATATACAAACATTATACTAAAATTTTAGATTTGTCCGATAAGCGGAGAATGAGATAAATAGGAATCAGTCCCCTATTCGGGATTTAAACTGAACAGACCATAGTCATATATTGTGCAAGCTTTGTAGTAGCAAACGTGACCTGATCCGCGTGAAACTTTTACTGTACTTCTATAACAAGGTAAACTACGACATATTAAAACTTCATCATATTCCAACGGTCGCATTTAAAGATATCAGTATAACAAAAGCACCGTATGAATTGGCTAAAACACGCCAATACGGAATGAAGTACGCCACTGTATTGAACTTTGGCATATAGAATAGAAGAGAAGTATGTGTCTAAATAAGATGACTTAACAATTTATAGTGATTCTCAATGACACCCATGCAAAGGAGCAAGCCAATTAATGCATGATGACATAACAAATTATGAAGATGGCTGTAAAGGAATTCTGTTTCACCGAAACACAGTTTCAGATTGTCCAATCTTTGCAGTACTAATACTTACCTGATCCTCTTTAAATTTTTATGGTACACTTACAACTAAATATTCTACAACACACTCAAAAATCATATCATTCAATCGGTTCATTAAAAAGATACATTACTCAGAACCCGACTACTTTCAATACGTGCATACAAAATTCAGTTCCGGATTTCTCACACTTTGGTGTACCTAAAGTGATCAGAACTTCATGAAATTTCTACAGTAGGTAACCTTCATATATACAAACATCATACTAAAATTTCAGCTTTGTCCGATAAGCGGAGAATGAGATAAATAGGAATCAGTCCCCTATTCGGGATTTAAACTCAACAGACCATAGTCATATATTGTGCAAGCTTTGCAGTAGAAAACGTGACCTGATCCGCGTGAAACCTCTACTGTACTTCTATAACAAGGTAAACTACGACATACTCAAATTTCAACATATTCCAACGGTTGCATTTAAAGATATCAGTATAACAAAAGCACCGTATGAATTGGATAAAACACGCCAATACGGAATGAAGTACGCCACTGTATTGAACTTTGGCATATAGAATAGAAGAGAAGTATGTGTCTAAATAATATGACTTAACAAGTTATAGTGATTTCTCAATGACACCCATGCAAAGTAGCAAGCCAATTAATGCATGATGACATAACAAATTATGAAGATGGCTGTAAAGGAATTCTGTTTCACCGAAACACAGTTTCAGATT
>NC_039358.1:55618643-55618826 GCF_003573695.1 Papaver somniferum | reverse complement strand
AACTTCATGAAATTTCTACAGTAGGTAACCTTCATATATACAAACATCATACTAAAATTTCAGATTTGTCCGATAAGCGGAGAATGAGATAAATATGAATCAGTCCCCTATTCGGGATTTAAACTCAACAGACCATAGTCATATATTGTGCAAGCTTTGCAGTAGCAAACGTGACCTGATCCG
>NC_039358.1:53544110-53557929 GCF_003573695.1 Papaver somniferum | reverse complement strand
TTGTATATGAGGAACCCATAATTATTTACAATATGACTTAAATTACAAAATCAACCTTTTACCCTACCAAGATAAATTCTATTTACTTTTTTAAAAAAATTCTGTTTAAAAAAAAAAAAAAAAAAAAGAACGGTTGAGGGAAAATGGTAACTCATTTGACTAAAATAACTACTCGTGTGACCTCCCTAGACCAATCCCTAAATTAACTCCTTTCACCCCCCTAGAATAACTCCTCAAATTAGCTCGTTTGACCTCCCTAAAATAACTCACGTCTATAGACCTCGACGTATACTTGGACAATTCCCGTTTTCATCTATTAATGAAAATTTTAACTATCACCATTTAATGAAAATTCGATTTTCACTCATAATAACATGAGGTGAAGTTATAATTTTTACATGTTGGAACAACATGCATTTTGTGAAAATCACAGTTATCACTGGATTACTGAAAATCATAATCACAATTTTCACGTATTGGAATCGGTTGCGTTTCGTGAAAAATCGAAATTATCACCCCTTACTGAAAATTTTAATTTTCATAATTTAGTGATAATCGCAATTTCGTTAAAATCAACTTTACTTTGTAAAAATTGCAATTATCACATGCTCACTGAATATTCCATATTTCAAATTTAGTGATAATTGCGATTTCCGTTTATGGTTGTATTTTATGAAAATCATACAATAGAGGGGAGCTAATTAAATCAAGTTGAGAGCTGACAAACTAATCCTACGATTAGCCGCGTTACTAGATACATCTCAGTTTCTCTTGATCACGAAATGGTACATATGAGTGAGTACTCATTGATGGGTTAACTTCTTCAATAGTTTCGTGTGGTTCTTCTTCGCTAAAAAAATGATTCATGCCATCCAGTGTAGAATAAGGAACTTTAGCCTTCTCTGATTATCATGAAGAAAAAGCTATTTAGTACCGTAACTCGATATCAATGGTGAAAAACAAAATTTGAGTCAAGAAAACACTAAAAACATAAGGAGAAAACACAAGAATAGATTCGAAATGTTTAATCATTTTTTTTTTGATAAACAAATGTTTAATCAATGGACACTGCCTATTTGCAACCTCACGGAGCTTGAGTTGATGCTGATAGTTTGCGTCTTTGGGGAAAGATAAAAGTGTTGGGATTATTGCCCAAAAACAATAGTTTGACATCACATTTTAAATATTATCTAACAGTTCACTTTAAACATGCTACTTGAGATATGGTCGAATATATTATTTGTAATTTATACAGTGGGAGATATAATATATTTGTGACATTTATTTGTTCGTAATCTATGTGAATTTTATTCATTGTTTAGATTATAACTTGCTATGATAAATACGTATGTATTATATATGATGAATCTCAATCATAGAAGTGGAGACTTCTAAATCTAGCAGGTTGATGTAATTGAATTACATCGAACCGGTCGGTTAGTTTTGTTCGTTGTATATCAGCTAAATGAATGGATCTAAGCTACTACTTTACGTAAGTTCTAAAACCTGAGAGTATGTATAAACCTTACGTGTATTTCCGGCTATCTTGTCTTACCAAGCAGTGAGGTCATTAATTTGGATCCAATATATGGGTAAGATGGATGGTTGTGAATGCGCAGTAAGAATATACATATTCAATATGGTATCCGTCTCAATGTGTATTCTCTTGGATTATTGTGCGAGAATTATTATTCTAGACTGGCCAGTGGTCACTTAAATTGTTTAAGTGATTATTAGAATAATAATGTGAAAAACGCATCAAGGATCAAAATATAAATTCTGCATAGGAGCTGATGTGTAAGTATTACAAGCCTATGAGAATTTATGAATACCGATACTAGCGGAGGAACTTATTATAAGAAAGTAGAGGAAGGGTTTTACTTTTATTAAAACAAGTAATTTTAGAGTGTTTGTCAATTACAAGTCTATGGTGGAGTGACTTGTAATTTCTTAATCGTATTTGGAATTGTGTGAGACACAAGGAATTCTATATGGTTAAGGAAAGCTAAAATTACTTGTAGTCCAAGAGACCTAATTGTATTTGGAGAAGGTTTTTGAGAACAAAAAGGATAGTTCCTTATATGAAAACTATATTAAGGGGAGAGCAAGCTAGAAAAGTTTGGACACCGAAAAGCTTAGAATAGCCACGCCTTCTTGTTCTCCCATCCTTATACAATTAAGTATTTTGCGTGAAAGCCCAGAACCAAAAACGTGTCTCTCCCTCACGTGTCTTTTTCCTTTACGATAATAGACTTCGGTACTAACAAAGAAAAAAACAAAGCTACAACAAGTTTCTTAGTTCTTCCGAGTTCACACAGAGGTTTGGTGTTGGTATTCATCAAACCAAGCTAGCATTAAGAAACGGAGCTACAATAGTATTTCGTCTTTACTTCACTGTCCAAAGAAGGGGTCTTTAATCTTTACGTTGGAAAACAATTAATAAAAAAATAATTTTTTAAAGTTTTAATAAAAAATTATAATTTATTGTTTTATTTTGTGAATGAAACTTTTTAGTCCCACATCGTGGAGTTTCCAATTTTTAGTAGTTTTAAGAAACTATATAAACCTTTTAGTCCCACATCGGAGAGTTTTTCTTCTTAAGTTGTATTTGTCAATTATATAAAGAAATTCACTATTTTTGTAAAATCTATGGGAAAGGGGTTGCTCTATATTTTAGAGGGACCCTTAAGGGAAAATATTTTATAGCGGTTTTTAAGCATTCGCGATTTTCCTTAACGGTTTTTTTCGGAGTTGCCAAGCTCAAGTTGAGCATCTACTACATATGCTAGTAGTAGGTGTATTAGGGTGTTTTATCCTGGAGATATCCGTCCTGTGAGGGCTATAGCATCACTCTTGAGTGTATCCGGGCGCTAATGTCTTAAGGACAGCGTGTTGAACACGTGACTCACTCTATTTTCCAAAGTTTTGCCTTGTTGCTGTTGCGGAGATACGGGGAGCTTGTTCGTTTCGTCAAAGCAATCACTTCCATTATAAATGAGCTAAATATCAATAACTTTTGCTTATTTGATTTTTCTTTGTTTTTGATTATTGCACCCAACAATCTTAAGACATTATCATTTGTAATAATCTAAAACGATTGATTGGTTTGTGAATCATGGATGTTAATTGTGGAGTGAAAAAACAAAAACGAATGTCTAGTCATCTGTAGAGTTTCAATTTTATCTTTTAATCTAGAAAGAATTTCGATGAACCCTTTTGACAGAACGTAGCAGACATCCTGATAGTTACCCGCGTAAAATTTCAGAATTTTTCGAGTTGTAAAAGTATTTTTTTGATATTTTACAAAACAGAAAAATGTTTCTGAAAAATTCTGACGAACAGAAAATTGTTGTTAACTAAATTAATTTTTGTGGGGTAACCATGAGTTTTTTGAAATGCTGATTCAAACGAAGTTTGTATATATAGATGTTATCTTCAAAACTCATATTTTACTTTCTGATTTGGAATTGTGATTTGTGAATAAAGGTGTCATCTCCGAGGGACATGGCTAATAGCCGCATGTGGTTGGAAACAAATCTTCCAAAGATGGCAAAGGTGAGAACATCGAATGCAACTCTAAGCATGGTCTTCATGATAAAGGTATATTTCGTAAACCTGAATCCGGAATTACTTTAGTTAAGGGTGAGTGTTATGTTTGTAAAATTCCTGGCCACGCGGCAGTAAATTGTAGACAACATAAAAACCTTAATAAGTAGAAAGTTAATGCTAATTTAGTTGAAACAAACTAGAACGAGTTTGGTGGCATGATGTCAGAAGTTATTTTAATAACCAATGTGAAAGACCAATAGGTGGACTCTGGAGCCACCAAGAATGTTTGTTGAAACAGAGACCTGTTCACCTCCTATCATAGGATAGGGGATGTCGAGAAACTCTTATTGAGTAACTCATATGCAATAGAGGTTGCATAAAAGGAAAAGGTCGAGCAGAAGCTCATATCTGTAATATTGTCACATTGAATGAAGTTTTCATGTTCCGAGCATATGCGAAAATCTTGTATCTTGTTCTGTTGTAGATGGAAAAATATTTAAGATCTTAATTGAATCTGGAAAACTTGTTGTAACTAGGCAGTGATTTTTTAAGCAAGAGTTATAGGACTTTGGGTCTATATAAGCTTAACGGAAAAACTGATGATGTGAACGTAGTTGATTCTTGTGATATCTTTGTGTGATTGATTGTTTTACGTGGTAGACTTGGAACCGTAAACTAATAAGTCAATGCTTAACTGGCTAGCATAGGCTTCGTACCCAAATTTAGTTTGGATTTTGGACACAAAAGTGAAATCTGTGAAGAATCAAAATATGCTATAAAATCTTTTAGCACAAATGTTCAGAGTAATTCTAAGCCTTTAGAATTAATTCAGTTAGGCCTAGTTGACATGATTTCAACCCAAAACCACTGTGGTAAAAGATGGTTATAACTTCCGTAGATGATTGTACGAGGTACTATCTTGTATACTTGCTTAGGATAAGGATGACTCCTTAGAAGCCTTAAGATGCATAAACTTGAAGTTGGAAACCAATTAGAAGCCTTGAACATAACAACTGTATCCTTAAGGACATGATAATTTCCATGTTGATTAGTTCAGGATTACCTGCGGCCTTGTGGGGGGAGGCAGTCCTCTTAACTAGTATATCCTGAATAAAGTACCCTTTTAAGAATCAGATGAAACTCCATATGGTTTATGGAACGGTAGATGACCTTCTTATGAATGTGTCAAAGTGTGGGGGAGTTTGACTAAGATTGTAATTCCTCTTCCTAAAAGAACTAGATTGAAACCAAAAATGTTGATTGTGTTTTCGTATAGGGTATATTGAGTATACTTCTACAAATAGATTTTTGGTTGTGTGTTCTGATTTTTTCTGACATTGGTGTGAATATTATTACGGAATATAGGGATGCTGAGTTCTTTGAACATGTTTATTCTAAACCTGTACCTCATTAGAGATGTGTTGTTGATCCCCTAGATTTATCTTCAAATAGTCAGAACTTATTTTAAAGGAATATGAAGTTGATGTTGAGCCTAAGATAAGTAAAATAATTAGACTTGAGACTTCTTATAAAACCGACTTCATAACATGCCTAGCTTAGTCTGAGCCACAGACTTGTAAAGAAGCCTTAATATCTACTGAAACCCCATTCTGGTAAGAAGCTTCATTTAGTGAAATGGACTCAGTCCGTTGGAACCAGACTTGGGAGCTTGCTAGTTTACCTCCAGGTTGTAAGACCATGGGATGTAAATGAGTCTTTAAGAGGAAACGATAGGTAGATGAAACTGTGGAAAAATATTAAGCTAAGTTGGTAGCTAAAGGATATAAACTAAAAGAAGGTGTAGATTTCCTTGATTCTAATTCAATTGTGACGGAAATTACTTCCGTTGAGATACTAATTGTTATTGCTGCCATAAAGAACGTAGAGATACATCAGATGGATGTTAAGACAGCTTTTTCTAAAACCGTGAATTAGGTAAAGAAATTTACATAGATCAACCTGAAGACTTTGTAGTGAAAGGTTGTGAATAGAAAGTTTGTAATTTGAAAAATCTTTGTATGGTTTTCAAATAAGCACGTAAACAGTGACATGGAAAATTTAATCATGTGATAATGGATAGTGGATTTAAATTAATGAATCTGACAAGTATGTCTACAAGTAACTTGTTAAGGATGTCTGTGTAATTGTATACTTGTATGTTGATGATATGCTTGATACAAACATAGATGTGATCAATTCCACTAAAAACATGCACTGAATGAGAACATTGAGTTGAAAGACTTGGGCCCTTTTGATGTAATCTTAGGGATGAGGATTAGAAGATAATCAAACATTTATGAGTCTTAGTCGTTCTCATTATGTTGAGTTGTGATTAAGAGATACAATCAGTCTGATTGTAAACCTGCTTGTACTTCGTATGATTATTCTTGTAGTCTCAAGAAAAATAAGGGTAGTGGAGTATCTTAACTTGAATACTCAAAAGTTATAGGATGTCTGATGAATTTAATGAACTGTAAGAGTCCAGACATTTCCTATATTGTGAGTAAGTTAAGTGGATATAATTGTAGTCCAGAGCAAGAGAATTCAGATGCACTGAGTAGAGTATTATGGTACCTAAAATACTCTTTTGATTTATGAAAGGTATCTTGTTGTCCTTGGGACTTTATGATGCAAACTGGATAGTTGACTCAGAGGAGTCTAAGTCTACGAGTGGATATGGTTTCACTATAACATGTGGGTTTGTTGTTGGAAGATTTCCAAACAAACATATCGCTCAATTCATTATGGAATCTGAGAGTATTGCGTTAGATAAAGCATGAGAGGGGGCCGAGTGCCTAAGATTCTTTTTAGAAGACATTCCTCTTTGGCATAGGCATGTGCCAGCTATATCTATACATTGTGTTAGTCAAGCTATAATAGTTAAAGCTAAGAAATAACTAATCTCAATCGGCGTTATTTCCATTGATTGGATAAAGTCCAAGGAGAATATCGCGCAATCTTTGACGAAAGGTTTGTACAAAGAGATAGTTAAAAATGCATCAAGGGGGTTGGGGCTTAAGCTCATATATTAAACTTGCCATGAAGGATACTCAACCTTGCTGACTAGAGATCCCATGATCAAGGTTTCGAATGAGACAACTAATTTGTGGTGGGTAAAGGTAAACACTATCAGAGATTTTCATTTTCTGTCCCTTCCCTATGGTGTAGACGTGATAGTGTGACTGCATGTGGAGGATGACTTTTTAATAAGTCTTAATGAGTTATATAGTTTCAATTTAAGAT
Source organism: Papaver somniferum (assembly GCF_003573695.1). NCBI lineage: Eukaryota > Viridiplantae > Streptophyta > Magnoliopsida > Ranunculales > Papaveraceae > Papaver > Papaver somniferum. The sequence goes on along the minus strand of NC_039358.1, from coordinate 53,551,137 downwards.
TGAAGTGGGGTGTAGCAGTAACACTCTTTATGGAAACTCACCTATCTGAATGAGGAAGTGGGTCGCTTCCTGTGAGAATATGAGCTGATTCTCTAGAGCATTCTGAGAAACAGGATACGTCCAGGGCCAAAACGGACAAAACGGCACGAGCTTGGCAGCAATCTTGGAGATATCACCCGTGGTTGTTATCACGAATTACATCAAATGCTAGCAGTTCAAGACATAGTTCACTGTCTCTAGCAAGTAATTCTGGTAATATCTCACTAAGCAAAGGTTCAAGACCTCATGGACACCTCTGCCTAAAATGGTATTTCCGGCGTTTTTTATGTGATTTTCATTTTGATGGTTTTGGTATTACTGGAACTTAGGACCTAAAGGTCACTAAGGGTTCACTAGTTCATGTTTTTTCACTTTGGTGAAAGATACCTATAGTCTCACCATGTGAGAACTAAAGATGAAAGCTCTCAATACTATTATGATTTATGCAATCCATAGTATGACCCTGGGGTCAACACACTTTTGTGTGAGGGAGAGGACGTAGAAATGACTAGTATGATTTCAACACTTGCACGATCAGTCTGTTTGGATCGTGAGGTTGGGATGTTTATTTACCAAGATCTATCTGTGTTTTCATGTTTTATTGAGTTTTCATTCATGTGGGGGATTGTTGGAAAATGATTAATAAAAAAATAATTTTTTAAAGTTTTAATAAAAAATTATAATTTATTGTTTTATTTTGTGAATGAAACTTTTTAGTCCCACATCGTGGAGTTTCCAATTTTTAGTAGTTTTAAGAAACTATATAAAGCTTTTAGTCCCACATCGGGGAGTTTTTCTTCTTAAGTTGTATTTGTCAATTATATAAAGAAATTCACTACTTTTGTAAAATCTAGGGGAAAGGGGTTGCTCTATATTTTAGAGGGATCCCTAAGGGAAAATATTTTATAGCGGTTTTTAAGCATTCGCGATTTTCCTTAACGGTTTTTTAGGAGTTGCCAAGCTCAAGTTGAGCATCTACTACATATGCTAGTAGTAGGTGTATTAGGGTGTTTTATCCTGGAGATATCCGTCCTGTGAGGGCTATAGCATCACTCTTGAGTGTAGCCGGGCGCTAATGTCTTAAGGACAGCGTGTTGAACACGTGACTCACTCTATTTTCCAAAGTTTTGCCTTGTTGCTGTTGCGGAGATACGGGGAGCTTGTTCGTTTCGTCAAAGCAATCACTTCCATTATAAAGAAGCTAAGTATCAATAACTTTTGCTTATTTGATTTTTCTTTGTTTTTGATTATTGCACCCAACAATCTTAAGACATTAGTATTTGTAATAATCGAAAACGATTGATTGGTTTGTGAATCATGGATGTTAATTGTGGAGTGAAAAACAAAAACGAATTTCTGGTCAGCTGTAGAGTTTCAATTTTATCTTTTAATCTAGAAGTAATTTCGATGAACCCTTTTGACACAACGTAGTAGACATCCTGATAGTTACCCGCGTAAAATTTCAGAATTTTTGGAGTTGTAAAAGTATTTTTTTGATATTTTACAAAACATAAAAACGTTTCTGAAAAATTCTGACGAGCAGAAAATTGTTGTTAACTAAATTAATTTTTGTGGGGTAACCATGAGTTTTTTGAAACGCTGATTCAAACGAAGTTTGTATATATAGATGTTATCTTCAAAACTCATATTTTACTTTCTGATTTGGAATTGTGATTTGTAAATAAAGGTGTCATCTCCGAGGGACATGGCTAATAGCCGCATGTGGTTGGAAACAAATCTTCCAAAGATGGCAAAGTTGAGAACATCGAACGCAACTCTAAGCATGGTCTTCATGATAAAGGTATATTTCGTAAACCTGAATCCGGAATTACTTTAGTTAAGGGTGAGTGTTATGTTTGTAAAATTTCTGGCCACGCGGCAGTAAATTGTAGACAACATAAAAACCTTAATAAGTAGAAAGTTAATGCTAATTTAGTTGAAACAAACTAGAACGAGTTTGGTGGCATGATGTCGGAAGTTATTTTAATAACCAATGTGAGAGACCAGTAGGTGGACTCTGGAGCCACCAAGAATGTTTGTTGAAACAGAGACCTGTTCACCTCCTATCATAGGATAGGGGATGTCGAGAAACTCTTATTGAGTAGCTCATATGCAATAGAGGTTGCATAAAAGGAAAAGGTCGAGCAGAAGCTCATATCTGTAATATTCTCACATTGAATGAAGTTTTCATGTTCCGAGCATATGCGAAAATCTTGTATCTTGTTCTGTTGTAGATGGAAAAATATTTAAGATCTTAATTGAATCTGGAAAACTTGTTGTAACTAGGCAGTGATTTTTTAAGCAAGAGTTATAGGACTTTGGGTCTATATAAGCTTAACGGAAAAACTGATGATGTGAACGTAGTTGATTCTTGTGATATCTTTGTGTGATTGATTGTTTTACGTGGTAGACTTGGAACCGTAAACTTATAAGTCAATGCTTAACTGGCTAGCATAGGCTTCGTACCCAAATTTAGTTTGGATTTTGAACACAAAAGTGAAATCTGTGAAGAATCAAAATATGCTATAAAATCTTTTAGCACAAATGTTCAGAGTAATTCTAAGCCTTTAGAATTAATTCAGTTAGGCCTAGTTGACATGAGTTCAACCCAAAACCACTGTGGTAAAAGATGGTTATAACTTCTGTAGATGATTGTACGAGGTACTATCTTGTATACTTGCTTAGGATAAGGATGACGCCTTAGAAGCCTTAAGATGTATAAACTTGAAGTTGGAAACCAATTAGAAGCCTTGAACATAACAACCGTATCCTTAAGGAGATGATAATTTCCATGTTGATTAGTTCAGGATTAACTGCGACCTTGTGGGGGGAGGCAGTCCTCTTAAGTAATATATCCTGAATAAAGTACCCTTTTAAGAATCAGATGAAACTCCATATGGTTTATGGAACGGTAGATGACCTTCTTATGAATGTGTCAAAGTGTGGGGGCGTTTGACTAAGATTGTAATTCCTCTTCCTAAAAGAACTAGATTGAAACCAAAAATGTTGATTGTGTTTTCGTATAGGGTATATTGAGTATACTTCTACAAATAGATTTTTGGTTGTGTGTTCTGATTTTTTCTGACATTGTTGTGAATATTATTACGGAATCTAGGGATGCTGAGTTCTTTGAACATGTTTATTCTAAACATGTACCTCATTAGAGATGTGTTGTTGATCCCCTAGATTTATTTTCAAATACTCAGAACTTATTTTAAAGGAAGATGAAGTTGATGTTGAGCCTAAGAGAAGTAAAATAATTAGACTTGAGACTTCTTATGAAACCGACTTCATAACATGCCTAGCTTAGTCTGAGCCACAGACTTGTAAAGAAGCCTTGATATCTACTGAAACCCTATTCTGGTAAGAAGCTTCATTTAGTGAAATGGACTCAGTCCGTTGGAACCAGACTTGGGAGCTTGCTAGTTTACCTCCAGGTTGTAAGACCATGGGATGTAAATGAGTCTTTAAGAGGAAACGATAGGTAGATGAAACTGTGGAAAAATATTAAGCTAAGTTGGTAGCTAAAGGCTATAAACTAAAAGAAGGTGTAGATTTCCTTGATTCTAATTCAATTGTGACGGAAATTACTTCCGTTGAGATACTAATTGTTATTGCTGCCATAAAGAACGTAGAGATACATCAGATGGATGTTAAGACAGCTTTTTCTAAAACCGTGAATTAGGTAAAGAAATTTACATAGATCAACCTGAAGACTTTGTAGTGAAAGGTTGTGAATACAAAGTTTGTAATTTGAAAAATCTTTGTATGGTTTTCAAATAAGCACGTAAACAGTGACATGGAAAATTTAATCATGTGATAATGGATAGTGGATTTAAATTAATGAATCTGACAAGTATGTCTACAAGTAACTTGTTAAGGATGTCTGTGTAATTGTATGCTTGTATGTTGATGCTATGCTTGATACAAACATAGATGTGATCAATTCCACTAAAAACATGCACTGAATGAGAACATTGACTTGAAAGACTTGGGCCCTTTTGATGTAATATTAGGGATGAGGATTAGAAGATAATCAAACATTTATAAGTCTTAGTCGTTTTCATTATGTTGAGTTGTGCTTAAGAGATACAATCAGTCTGATTGTAAACCTGCTTGTACTTCGTACGATTATTCTTGTAGTCTCAAGAAAAATAAGGGTAGTGGAGTATCTTAACTTGAATACTCAAAAGTTATAGGATGTCTGATGAATTTAATGAACTGTAAGAGTCCAGACATTTCCTATATTGTGAGTAAGTTAAGTGGATATAATTGTAGTCCAGAGCAAGAGAATTCAGATGCACTGAGTAGAGTATTATGGTACCTAAAATACTCTTTTGATTTATGAAAGGTATCTTGTTGTCCTTGGGACTTTATGATGCAAACTGGATAGTTGACTCAGAGGAGTCTAAGTCTACGAGTGGATATGGTTTCACTCTAACATGTGGGTTTGTTGTTGGAAGATTTCCAAACAAACATATCGCTCAATTCATTATGGAATCTGAGAGTATTGCGTTAGATAAATCATGAGAGGGGGCCGAGTGCCTAAGATGCTTTTTAGAAGACATTCCTCTTTGGCGTAGGCCTGTGCCAGCTATATCTATACATTGTGTTAGCCAAACTATAATAGTTAAAGCTAAGAAATAACTAATCTCAATCGGCGTTATTTCCATTGATTGGATAAAGTCCAAGGAGAATATCGCGCAATCTTTGACGAAAGGTTTGTACAAAGAGATAGTTAAAAATGCATCAACGGGGTTGGGGCTTAAGCTCATATATTAAACTTTCCATGAAGGATACTCAACCTTGCTGACTGGAGATCCCATGATCAAGGTTTCGAATGAGACAACTAATTTGTGGTGGGTAAAGGTAAACACTATCAGAGATTTTCATTCTCTGTCCCTTCCCTATGGTGTAGACGTCATAGTGTGACTGCATGTGGAGGATGACTTTTTAATAAGTCTTAATGAGTTATATAGTTTCAATTTAAGATTGAAGTGGGGTGTAGCAGTAACACTCTTTATGGAAACTCACCTATCTGAATGAGGAAGTGGGTCGCTTCCTGTGAGAATATGAGCTGATTCTCTAGAGCATTCTGAGAAACAGGATACGTCCAGGGCCAAAACGGACAAAACGGCACGAGCTTGGCAGCAATCTTGGAGATATCACCCGTGGTTGTTATCACGAATTACATCAAATGCTAGCAGTTCAAGACATAGTTCACTGTCTCTAGCAAGTAATTCTGGTAATATCTCACTAAGCAAAGGTTCAAGACCTCATGGACACCTCTGCCTAAAATGGTATTTCCTGCGTTTTTTATGTGATTTTCATTTTGATGGTTTTGGTATTACTGGAACTTAGGACCTAAAGGTCACTAAGGGTTCACTAGTTCATGCTTTTTCACTTTGGTGAAAGATACCTATGGTCTCACCATGTGAGAATTAAAGATGAAAGCTCTCAATACTATTATGATTTATGCAATCCATAGTATGACCCTGGGGTCAACACACTTTTGTGTGAGGGAGAGGACGTAGAAATGACTAGTATGATTTCAACACTTGCACGATCAGTCTGTTTGGATCGTGAGGTTGGGATGTTTATTTACCAAGATCTATCTGTGTTTTCATGTTTTATTGAGTTTTCATTCATGTGGGGGATTGTTGGAAAACAATTAATAAAAAAATAATTTTTTAAAGTTTTAATAAAAAATTATAATTTATTGTTTTATTTTGTGAATGAAACTTTTTAGTCCCACATCGTGGAGTTTCCAATTTTTAGTAGTTTTAAGAAACTATATAAACCTTTTAGTCCCACATCGGGGAGTTTTTCTTCTTAAGTTGTATTTGTCAATTATATAAAGAAATTCACTACTTTTGTAAAATCTATGGGAAAGGGGTTGCTCTATATTTTAGAGGGACCCCTAAGGGAAAATATTTTATAGCGGTTTTTAAGCATTCGCGATTTTCCTTAACGGTTTTTTTCGGAGTTGCCAAGCTCAAGTTGAGCATCTACTACACATGCTAGTAGTAGGTGTATTAGGGTGTTTTATCCTGAAGACATCCGTCCTGTGAGGGCTATAGCATCACTCTTGAGTGTAGCCGGGCGCTAATGTCTTAAGGACAGCGTGTTGAACACGTGACTCACTCTATTTTCCAAAGTTTTGCCTTGTTGCTGTTGCGGAGATACGGGGAGCTTGTTCGTTTCGTCAAAGCAATCACTTCCATTATAAAGGAGCTAAGTATCAATAACTTTTGCTTATTTGATTTTTCTTTGTTTTTTATTATTGCACCCAACACTTTAAAGATACAAGAGCTGTTCTTTTCCCTTCCGTTCACGGCAGAGATCGTTGGTGTTTGGAGACAAAGCTTAAAGTGAGAAATTCATCTTTGGAGCTTGGTACGTTTGGATTTGGATTAGCGATTTAAGGTACACAAATCCCTAATCCCTCTTTGCTCTTATTAACATCCATGAAACAAGGGATTTTGATAGAAAAAATTTTAAAAACCAATTTCCGCTGCGTTTTTTGATCGATCCCTAACAAAAATATGTTTCACTTTGCTTTTTCCGATTAGCAGCAACCATTTATACTAGATTAAGATGAATAAGAAACGATGAAAGAGGATGGCCATTAAACAAATCTGGTTTGTGAATGATCACAGGGTCATGAAGAGTTTATAATAAGCTAGATTTTTTTTTGAAGCATGCATTTTATTGATAAGAGATTAGGTTACAATTTGTCGTGGGTATGTGGTACCCACTGAGTCAAGAAACAAAATCTGACTAATAAAAAACGGGATTGCCCGGTCGCATATTTTGGTTGATAAGTTTCCTAGTTGGCTTCCATCTGCTGCATGATTGGCCAAACCGTCTGCCGCTTGGTTTCCTTCCCTGTAATTGTGTTGAATGGCCACCTGTGGGATCTGTCTGAATCTCTTCTTTATTTCCCCAATCATCCCTGAGATGTGCCGGGTGGGGTGGGGGGGGGGGG
>NC_039358.1:53498582-53543946 GCF_003573695.1 Papaver somniferum | reverse complement strand
GGGGGGGGGGGGGGGGGGGGGGGGGGGGGGGGGGGGTTAGAGGATGTGATGAAGCGCAAAAGATTTTCTGAGTCAGTTTCAAAGAGAACTTTTGGTCATTGTCATTGTCTTTCTGTTGCCGTTCTTGAAGCCAAAAGAAGAGCCCAAGTTTCTGCGATTAAGGCAGTCGTAATTCCTAAAGGTTGAGCTAGAGCTATTAAAGTTTGTGCGTCAGAATCTCCGCAGATGAATCCTGCTCCTGCAAAACCTGGGTGCCCTCTGGCTGCTCCGTCTGTGTTAATCTTAATCCAGTTGATGTTTGGAATCGGCCATCCTACCGATATTGTAGATATTCTTTTGTCTCCTCTTGGATGGTTATATATTGGTGCATCTTCTGGTAGGACCGGTGGTAGGGAATCTTGTGCCGCAATGAATTATTGTTGTAGCTTTTGAACCCAGATTAAGATTTCAGCTGAAGTTGTTTGTTTTTGGATGTATATTAGGTCATTCCTAGCTAACCATAGGGTCCAAAAAAGGAAGCAAAAGGAGGAGATTACGGTTGTTGGTGCGGATTGTTGTAGGATTTGGGAGATGGTTGTCTGAGGGGTTAAGGTGAGATTGAGGGGATAGTTGGAGTTTGATGTATTTGTAAGTTGAGTGATCAGGGTGTTCCAGGATGTAGTCTCCGTTGGACAATGAATTAGAAGATGACTCGCCAGTTCTGGATCAACATTACATCTGGGGAATATGTCGGAGTTGGTCAAGTGGATATGATGTAGAAGAGAGAAGGTTGGTAATCCTTCTGAATTTTTGGTGGACATGGTAAAGTCCACAGGAATTTGGTGGGTGGAAGAGGGGAATGAGTTGGTTGACCGTGGGTTAGACATTTGTATCCCGAAGATGTAGTGTAATTTCCAGATTTTGAGTGTGGCCAGATAATTTTATCTCGTGCGTTGTTTTGGGGAAGGTGGATGTTTATGATTTTTTGGGTTATAGGATTTGGAAGGGTGTTTAATTTTTCTTGATTCCAGGTATGAGAGATTGGGTCGATGATTTCTGCTACCATTCGGATTGGGTAGAGTTATGCTGGGTCTAGAGGTGGTGAGTGTGGGATCCAACTGGCTTCTATTGGAGTTGATAACCCGTTTCCAATTTGATGGAAAATTAGTTTTTGCATGACAGGGACAATTGATGCTAGTTGTCTCCATTGGGGACTGGAAGAGGAAGGTATGGTATGAATGCCTTGTAGAATAGGTTGTTGATCAAGATATTTTGCACTGAAGAAACTTCCACAAATGGAGTTAGGTTGTTCATGTAAATTTCAAATTCTTTTCATGAGGAGAGCCTTATTATGATCACTGCTTTTCCTTATACCTAACCCCCCCCCCCCCCCCCTTCGGATAATTGTTTTGTTACTTTATCCCAGCCTATAGGGTGAAGCTTTTTGATTGTTGAGTCATGTCCCCAGAAAAAAATCCTAGTGATACGATCTATTTGTGTGTGAACAATATTAGGTAGGTTTTGTGTTTGCATAATGTGGTTTGAGGTGGGGATAAGTGAAGTTTTGATGAGAGTGAGTCTTCCAGCTGGAGTTAGGCATTTTTTCATCCATCCTTTAGCTTTTCGGGCTAATCTTTGTAGAACGGATGCGAAGGTTTGATCGGAAGTTCTTCTTTGTTTGAATTGGATGCCTAGATAGGTCGGAGGTTTTGATGTTGTTGACATATCGAAAAATTGTTGTAGTTCAGTTACCTTGATCGGGTCTAGTCTTGGGTGGTGAATTATTACTGATTTGGAGGTATTAATTACCTGTCCTGTAGAATTGTCATAGGCTTGGAGAAGGGTTTTAAGGTGATGGTCGCTCTGATTCGAGGCTCTATAGGTAATTAGTAAATCATCCGCATACATTAGATGAGAAATGGATGGTGCTTTTTTGGAAATGTTTAGTCCTTGAACTAACTTTCGGTTTTCAAGATTTCCTAGATTTTTAGATAGGATTTCAGCACAAATGATGAAAATATAGGAAGATAATGGGTCGCCTTGTCTGATACCTCTAGTTGGGTTAATGTAGGCATGAGGAGTACCATTTATGTTGATCGAATATGTAACTGATGTGAAACATAGCATAATGTAATCTATAAAGGATGAAGGAATCCAATTTTTGTAAAGGAGGTTTTGATGAAACCCCAATCTAAACTATCATAGGCTTTTTGGATATCTAGTTTGAGAGCTATTTTTGGATCCTTGGTGAGGTTTGAGGTTCTGATATGGTGGAAGAGTTCTCCGGCAATTGCTATGTTATCGTGGATTGATCTTTGTGGCAGAAAGTCACTTTGGTATGGGATTATTAAGAAAGGAAGAAGGGGTCTAATTAGGTTGACTAGGATTTTTGAAATGATTTTATATGTGACGTTACAGAGTGCTATGGGTCTAAACTGTGAAGGTTTTGAAGGATGGTTTACTTTAGGTATTAGTGTTATGTTTGTGTGATTCATATTTAGATTATTAAAGAAACTTCGAACCATTGATATCAATTGAGAATGAGTTGTTTCCCAGAAAACTTTGAAAAACTTACTTGTGTAGCCATCTAGACCAGGAGCACTTTCAGAGTTTATGGAGAAAAGAACTTGTTTGATTTATGTTGTAGTTACTTCCTTCGTAAGCAGGTCTGATTGTCTGGGAGTTAATCTTGGCCTGATATTTGTGAAAAGATATTCATTTATCACCGTAGGTGGGGCAGTATATTGTTGAGAATAATGATCCATAATGAGTTGAACAATGTCTTCTTTCTTGTCAACCCAGTTGTTTTGTGGGTCTTGTAGTTGTTGTATATTGTTACAGGCTCTTGAATGATGGCTTTAGTATGGAAAAAGGTCGTATTGAGATCTCCTGATTGCAACCATTGTATTCTGGATCTTTGCTGTAAGTATGTCGCATGAAATTGTAATAGCTCATCATGATCGGTTCTTAGTTGTTTTTCTTGGATCAGCCAAAATTCCAGATCACCCCCAACAATATACGGCTCCCAATTAGGTGGGGTCGTATATTATTGAGAATAATGATCCAAAATGAGTTGAACAATGTGTTCTTTCTTGTCAACCCAGTTGTTTTGTGGGTCTTGTAGTTGTTGTATGTAACAGGCTCTGTGAATGGTGGCTTTAGTATGGAAAAAGGTCGTATTGATATCTCCTGATTGCAACTATTGTATTCTGGATCTTTGATGCCAGTATGTCGCATGACATTGTAGTAGCTCATCATGATCGGTTCTTAGTTGTTTTTCTTGGATCAACCAAAATTCCAGATCGTCGCCCGATTGTGTAGCACATTGATGTTGAGCGTGTTTTATCTTGGCTTTTGATTTCTTGATCATGGTTGGTAGGTGTCCAAAAGTTTCTTTATTCCATTTCAATAGAGTTTGTCCGGTTGATATGAGTTTTAGTTGGAGATCAAGGGTAAGTTCAGTATCTTGTTGTTGTTCCCAAGCTGTTTCCACCACTTGTTTGAGCTGTGGATGAGAGAGTCATAGGTGTTCAAATTTGTAGTTTTTTGTTCCCTGCCAGTCCATTGCTTTCTCTTTTAGAAGTATTGGGTCGTGATCAGATGCTATTCTTGGAAGATGAGTAAATGTTGCATGCGGATTTGCAGTCCACTACTCTATCTAGTCTTTCCGCCAATGTTGTGTCTCCACTACTCTATCTAGTCTTTCCAGAATGTTATCCTGACCCATTTGATTGTTTGTCCAGGTGTAGGGGTCTCCTCGGAAGCCCAAATAAATAAATCCTATCTGGTCCATTAAAGAGAGGAGAGGTTGAGATTGAGCATAGGTTACTTGCCTTCCTCCTTTTTTTTTATGATTGATCTAAGACGTCGTTAAAGTCTCCTAATAAAAGCCATGGTGTGGACGGGTTGATGTTGTTGAAGATTGTTGGAAATTCTTGCCATAGACTTTTCCTGATATCTGGGTGTGGCGGGCCATAAATACCCGTGCAGAGCCAAGGTTGTCCAGGGGGGTGGTGTAACTATTGTATGAATGAAGTTTTGAGAGCGAAATAAAATCTTGATATTTAGGGAATCTTTCCACATTAAACAGAGACCGCCTCGCCTTCCAATTTTTGGGACTGAGAAGTAATTATGGAACTGAAGGGATTGAGATAAATTTCTCATATGCTGATTGTTAGCTAAAGTTTCATAAATTTTGTTGGGTTTGTGAAGAGATACCAATCCTTTTAAGAAATAAAATGTTGGGTTTGTGAAGAGAGACCAATCCTTTTAAAAAACAAAATGTTGGGTTTGTGAAGAGAGACCAATCCTTTTAAGTGTTGAATTGAGGATGGAAGGTTTATGCCTTGGAAATTCCAAGCTAGGATAGTCATTGTGATGATAAGAAGTAAAAAATTGAAGTGGGGTTTGCTGAAGGATATTGGTATATATGATCACACTAACGCTATGCGATCAAAAAAAAAAGTGTAGAGACAGAGAGGATCATCTAGACACTAAATAAGATAGACTAGTTAACATACTATCAAACCAAAAGCACTCGGTAAAACAGGGAGATTAAGAACACACTCAACATAAAAACTTGTAAAACTGGCGACAGACCTTACTAGGAAATCTACCCTAAGATACAGAGAAAACAGGAAATAAAAACACTTAGTACACTATAGTAATCTAGAGCTGGGATTTTCGCAAAATGTGGAATATCCACCGGCCCCAGGATGTAGTTTGACTGGAATTGTGAAAATGAGCTCAGATATTTGTTGTTGTGCCAATACTGATTGTTGTTGCTACTTGTGTTGCTGCTGCTGGGAATGAGCTTGCTTGACTTGCTAATGGAAGGATTTTTTATTGCTTCGCATTTGATTCTCTTGCTAGGTTGATATTGAGATCTTCATTGTTCCACTTATTTATTTGATATTCTTCTAGGTACAGTTGTTGCAGATGAAAAGCCAAAGCCAAAGTTAAGGAGAAATCTCTGTTGTTCCGGTTTCATTCTTTTATGACCAGGGCTTGTATGTTTGTTTGCAGAGCTCGAATGTGTAACCGAAACCCACTCAATTTCTGTATCTGTCTGAAGTGATGACGTTAGCCGGGCTTTTCGAACTGTGAAGTTGGCGTTGAACTGCTTGTTCTGATACTTGTACATGGCATTGCAATTCTGGAGATTCTGCGTTAAAATTACTGTTGCGCTATGCCTATTATAAAACTCATCTAACTGAGTTTTATCAGAATTTCTTACAACCTGCATCAGGTTCATCTCGGTCCACATTGTACAATTCTTCTTCAGAGTAGTTATCCTCACGATCAGATAACAAAAAGGTCTAAAACCAGGAATGCAATCCAGTTGGCACCAAAGAAGAAAATTGGTGCCATAACACTAAAGATAAGGGGTTGAGACAAATTGATACTTAACCTTATTGCCATGCTGCTGAAGCCATTGCGAGAGGTAATAGAATCAAAGCAAAGAAAAAGTTCACCTAGTTCTGTAGCGTATTCTTGACATTTAAAAATGAGTTTTCTCTAGGTATCAATTATGTAAAATGAAATCAAAACCGCAGTGATCATAGAGAAAGATCAGGGGTTTAGGAATGGATGCCAAGGGGGGAGCATGACGATAACACCAAAAACAATTCTAGTCCCCTGCCTTGGGACTCTAAGCATTACTCGACGAGATTCAAACTTGAGAAGATAATTTTTTATTTTTTTTTACTAAACTTGCGTACAGAGAAACCCCTTCAAAACATCATCTATAACTTGAAGCATTTTTTAACTACACAAGCATTTTTTTTTTCCAATCTGGTTAGGGAACCACCAACAAGCTTATGCTTCCATTGCCTAATAAGAAAATTTGAAAAATATTGTTTGAAAGCTATAAAAAGCTCTATCAAGCTGCCAACGACTAGACATGGCATCAACACAGCAAACACTAAAACGATACACTAAACCAATACACCAAGCAATTGAAGAAAATAACACAGATTAGAACACTAACTAGAGAAACACACAAGGCAGAGGAAAGAACGAAAGGATAAATTGGTGTAAGGAGACTGATAATTTCAGTTCTATTTATATGGCCAAAACAAGGGTTAAGTCAAGTGTCAAGAATACAGAAAAAAGTAGAGGAAAAATTTATTGCAAAATAGACACATTAAAACAGGGGGAAAGATGATGAAAGGCAATTGGTTTCAGCAGCAGACATAGATTGACTAGGTTAACATCAAGATGTAAGCAAATCAGTGAGACCCCTATTGAATCTGGATCTCAAGAGAGAATAAAAAAGTAAAATAAAAAGACCTGGGGTTTCCTGAGTGGATTGATAATATCAGTGAGAAGGTTGAACAGTGGTACCTTTGAGTTTGGGGTTCGATTTTCAGCTGCAGCAGATGGTTTATCTGGAAACTCATGATTAGAATCGATTTCCAAAGTAGCCGGTGAAGAAAACCCCCAATCTTTGAGAAGCGGAGAGAGATTCAATTTAACAGCAAATTCTTTCTCAAATAATATGGATTTATCATTACAGATCTTTGAAGATCGAGCAGCAACCATCTTTGGGTCAAGCGGAAAGCAAAACTTTTCAAATCAATCATGGAAAATTGAGATCGACCATCAACCACAGGTCCACAGCTTATCTGAAATCGGTAATTCTTTAAATACTACAGCGTGTCTGGGGCGGTGAACGAACAAATTAGTTAATAAGGGAAGACGAAAACATGGTGGATTTTCCGATCATAATAAGCTAGATGGAAACAACGGGTATCTTTTTAGTTTCCAAAAAGTATGAAAGTGATTAAACCAAAACTGATTTTCCCGTGGATATATTGTTTCAAGGATCTTTGAATTTTGGTAAGCATGAAGATCCACCACAACTGATTTACCAGCGGTGAGTAGGAATAATAACTACAATAAATGTCTCCATTTCACAAAGACAGTCCGCTTTGACTTTATCAAAATATTAAGGAGACCATTATATTTTACTTAACTACCCTTAATTATTTACCAATTTTATGTTAATAAAAATGCAAGTATTAAAAACTGCCTAAAATTGTTAAGAGGATTGTAAATGGGAAATAAAAAAGGAAAATTAAAAGATATCGAATTTATGGAGTATAAACTCTTTAGGAAATTTAATTCTTAGAGCCAAATATATTGTCTTTTAAAAGGAATGAAGGATATGTTGTTTCCTTAGTTGTACAAATTTCTTTAATTTTTTAGATTAGGTCTCATTAATATGTATTTATGAATATAAAAAATTAAAGGCTATAATAGAGAGTTCATTGAAAAAATATGCCTATAAACAGAAGTTGGACACAATTATGAAACTGGCGGAAATAGAATAGAGGACGGTCTTTTTGAAACATAGGTAGTATAATTTAGGCGTTGAGTTTGGGCAAAACTGAATCGCAATAAATATTGGTAAATATAGTATCTACGTGAAGATAATTCCGGAAATATCTATGGCCATGAACAATCCCCGTGAAAATTGGATTATTTTTTAAAATAAAATTGTCTGTAAAAAATGGATTGTTTTTTAAAATAAATTATTTTAGCCAAATTAAATAAAAAGGATAATATAGTCATAAATAAAATGTGAATAGTTAGATTCAATCAAAAACTATTGATCTTAACCGTAGCTCTTGTATTTTGGGCTACCCAGATATATCATTTTAATGATGGGTTTCTGAAAGAGAGAGGAACCAAACTTGGGTTCCTCAGAAATTTCCACATTAATAGATATTGTTCCAACAATCCCCACATGAATGAAAACCTCAATAAAACATGAAAAACACAGATAAATCTTGGTAAATCAACACCCAATCTCCGCGTTCCGGCCTGATCGAACAAACATACAGACTGTTTATGTGTTGAAATCATACTAGTCATTTCAATGGAGTCCTGTTATTAGGAGGGAAAGTATGGATTTGAGGAGGGAAGGATTAGGAGGAGGGAATTAAGAAATTGAAGGAGGGATTGAATTTCTAAAATAGCACTGGAATGTCCATAATATCCTTGAAAATTAAATACATCTTCTTCTCTCTACGGCCAAAATAACCTAAAATCAATCGAACATTCCTCACTACTGTGAGTATTAGCCATGAAGATTAAACGCATATAACCAGTTATTTGTACGAAAAGGAGAAATTATAAAACCCGCCTCCAAAATTAACTTGTTAACCCAAGACTCCAAATCTCCAATGAAATCGTGAAATATGTGATGTTGTTGTCTGTTGATTGTGTTTCCTTATCATCAATCTCCAATAAATCTTTTCTAGATTGAGTTGAAGAATCAAAATTAAGTTGAAGATTCACCTATCTTCAGTAAAGTTATTCTAGGAAAGCAATTTGGACTGACCAATAGCGTCACACTATGATGAATGGTTGGTTGTTCGTGTTAAATCAGAAAATTGGTACTACCAGTTACCCAAATCATGAACATAACTAAATCGCTTAGAAATTTAGTTGTAAATATAAAGTTCTATGAAAATCTCTACGCCAAGCCATTTTTTAATCTCTACGTCAAGCCATTTATTATCTTTTAATTTTTTCTATCGATGGTGATTGAGATCCTGAGGGGAAACTAGTGAGGGGAAACTAGTGAGGGTAAGTTTGGTCGTTTACTGTTATTATATGTATTTTTATCCGCTTGACTTTGAACATATGTTGACTACATTTTGGCTAGTTTTTTTCCCTCCTCGAATTCATTCTTTCCCTCCTAATAACAGGACTCATTTCAATGTCCTTTCCTTCACACAAAAATGTGTTGACCCCGGGGTCATACTATGGATTGCAAAAAATCATATAATATAGAGAGTTTTCATCTTTAGTTCCTCACAAGTGAGACTAAAGGTTCCTTTCACGAAAGTGAAAAAGCATGAACCAGTGAACCCTTAGTGACCCTTAGGTCCTAAAATCCAGTAATACCAAAACCATCAAAACGAAATCACATAAAAAACGCAGGAAATACCATTTTTAGGCAGAGGTGTCCATGAGGTCTTGAACCTTTTCTTAGTGAGATATTACCGGAATTACTTGCTAGAGACAGTGAACTATGTCTTGAACTGCTAGCGTTTGATGTAATTCGCGATAAAAACCACGATGATATATCCAAGGTTGCTGCCAAGCTCATGCCGTTTTGTCCAATTTGACCCTGAACATATCCTGTTTCTCAGAATGCTCTAGAGAATCAAAGCTCATACTCTCATAGGAAGCGGCCCCACTTTCTCATTCAGATAGGTGAGTTTCCATAAAGAGTGTTACTTATACACCCCACTTCAATCTTAAATTGAAACTATAGAACTCATTAAGACTTCTTAAAAGTCATCATTCACATGCAGTCACACTATCACGTCTACACCACAGGGAAAGGACAGATAATGAAATTCTCTGATAGTGTTTACCTTTACCCACCACAAATTAGTTGTCTCATTCGAAATCTTGATATTGGGATCTCCAGTCAGCAAGGTTGAGTATCCTTCATGGCAAGTTTAATTTATGAGCTTAAGCCCCATCCCCCTCGATGCATTTCTTACTATCTCTTTGGATAAACCTTTCGTCAAAGGTTGTGCGATATTCTCCTTGAAATTTATCCTATCAATGGAAATAACACCGATTGAGATTAGTTATTTTTAGCTTTAGATATTATAGCTTGGCTAACACAATGTATAGATATAGCTGGCACATGCCTATGCCAGAGAGGAATATCTTCTAAAAAGCATCTTAGGCACTCGACCCCCTCTCGTGCTTTATCTAACGCAATACTCTCAGATTCCATAATGAATTGAGCAATATATGTTTGTCTGAAAATCTTCCAAAAACAAACCCTCTTGTTAGAGTGAAAACACATCCACTCGTAGACTTAGACTCCTCTGAGTCAACTATCCAGTTTGCATCACAAATTCCCTCAAGGACAACAAGATACCTTTCATAAATCGAACAAAAGGTAATAGAGTATTTTATGTACCATAATACTCTACTAAGTGCATCCCAATGCTCTTGTTCTGGACTACAAGTATATATACTTAACTTACTCACAATATATGCAATGTTTGGACTCTTACAGTTCATTAAATTCATCAGACATCCTATAAATCTTGAGTATTGAAGTTAAGATACTTCATTACCCTTATTTTTCTCGAGTCTACAAGAAGAATTGTATGGAGTACATGCGGGATTTTAATCAGACTGATTGTAACTCATAAGCACAAATTCAACATAATAAGAATGACTAAGACTATAAATATTTGATTATCTTCTAATCCTCATCCCTAAGATTACATCAAAAGGGCCTAAGTCTTTCTAGTCAACGTTCTCATTCAGTGCATATTTTTAGTGGAATTAATCACATTTATGTTTGTATCAAGTATAAGCATATCATCAACATACAAGCATACAATCACAGAGGCATCCTTAACAAGTTACTTGTAAATACACTTATAAGATTCATTAACTTAAATCCACTACACATGATCATTATTTACGTGCTTATTTGAAACCATACAAAGATTCTTTCAATTTACAAACTTTGTATTCATAACCTTTCACTAAAAAGTCCTCAGGTTGGTCTATGTAAATTTCTTTATCTAATTCACGGTCTTAGAAAAGTGGTCTTAACATCCATCAATTAGCATCTCAACAGAAGTAATTCTCGTTACAAGTCAATAAGAATCAAGGAAATCTACACCTTCTTTTAGTTTATAGCCTTTAGCTACCAATTTAGCTTAATATTTTTCCACAGTTCTATCTACCTATCGTTTCCTGTTAAAGACTTATTTACATCCCACAGTCTTACTCCCTGGAGGTAAACTAGCAAGCTCCCAAGTCTGGTTCCGTCGGACTGAGTCCATTTCACTAAATGAAGCTTCTTACCAGAATGGAGTTTCAGTAGATATCAAGGCTTCTTTACAAGTCTGGGGCTCAGACTAAGCTAGGCATGTTATGAAGTCTGTTTTATAAGAAGTCTCAAGTCTAATTGTTTTAATTCTCTTAGGCTCAACATCAACTTCATCTTCCTTTAAAATAAGTTCTGACTATTTAAAAATAAATCTAGGGGATCAACAACACATCTCTAATGAGGTACAGGTTTAGAATAAACATGTTCAAAGAACTCAGCATCCCTAGATTCCGTAATAATATTCACACCAAAGTCAGAAAAAATCAGAACACACAACCAAAAATCTATATGTAGAAGTATACTCAGCATACCCTATATGAAGATACAATCAACATTTTTGGTTTCAATCTAGTTCTTTTAAAAAGAGGAATTACAATCTTAGTCAAACACCCCAACACTTTGAGGCATTCATAAGAAGGTCATCTACCTTTCCATAAATCATATGGAGTTTCATCTGATCCTTAAAAGGGTACTCTATTCAGGATATACTAGTTAAGAGGACTGCCTCTCCCCACAAGGCCGTAGGTAAACCTGAACTAATCAACATGGCAATTATCATCTCCTTAAAGATACGGTTGTTATGTTCAAGGCTTCTAATTGGTTTCCAACTTCAAGTTTATAAATCTTAAGGCTTCTAAGGCATCATCCTTATCCCTAAGCAAGTATACAAGATAGTACCTCGTACAATCATCTACGGAAGTTATAAACCGTCTTTTACCATAGTGGTTTTGGGTGGAACTCATGTCAACTAGGCCTAACTGAATTAATTCTAAAGGCTTAAATTTACTCTGAATATTTGTGCTTAAAGGTTTTATAGCATATTTTGGTTCTTAACAGATTTCACTTTTGTGTTCAAAATCCAAACTAAATTTGGGAACGCAGCCTATGCTAGCCAGTTAAGCATTGACTTATAAGTTTACGGTTCCAAGTCTACCACATAAAACAATCAATCACACAAAGAAAGCACAAGAATCAACTATGTTCACTTCATCAGTTTTCCCATTAAGCTTATATAGACCCAAAGTCCTATAACTCTTTCCTAAAAAATCACTGCCTAGTTACAACAAGTTTTCCAGATTCAATTAAAATTTTAAATCTTTTACCATCTATAACAGAACAAGATACAAGATTCTTGCATATGCTTGGTACATGAAAACTTCATTCAACGTGAGAATATTACAGATATGAGCTTGCGCTCGACCTTTTCCTTTTATGCAACCTCTGTTGCAGATGAGTTACTCAAAAAGAGTTTCTCGACATCCCCTATCCTCTGATAGGAGGTGAACAGGTCTCTGTTTCAACAAAAATTCTTGGTGGCTCCAGAGTCCACCTACTGGTCTCTCACATTGGTTATTAAAATAACTTCTGACATCATGCCACTGAACTCGTTCTAGTTTGTTTCAACTAAATTAGCATTAACTTTCTACTTATTAAGGTTTTTATGTTGTCTACAGTTTACTGCCGCGTGCCCAAGAATTTTACAAACATAACAATCACCCTTAATTAAAGAAATGCCGGATTCAGTTTTACGGAACATACCTCTCTTCTGAAGACTACACTTATAGTTGTTTGATGTTATCGCCTTTGTCAGCTTTGGAAGAATTGTGTTCATCCACATGCTCCTGGTATCCATGTCCCTTTCCAATTTCATGTCATAATCTTCGTTAATACTTTGACCACGGACACGGTAATTTCCAATCACCTAACACACCACATCTCACAAACCTTAGTTCCGAATCGGGAAATAAAATATGAGTTTTGAAGATAACATCTAGATCTACAGAATTCGTTTGAATCACCACATCAAAAAAACTCATGGTTACCTCATAAAAACTACTTTAGTTAACAACAAATTTCTGCTCGTCAGAACTTTTCAGAAACGTTTCTCTATTTTGTAAAATATCAAAAAAATACTTTTACAACTCCAAAAATTCCGAAATTTTATGTGGGTAACTACCAAGATGTCTAGTACATTAGGTCAAAAGGGTCCATCGAAATGCCTTCTAGGTTAAGAGTTAAATTCGAAACTCTACAACTGACCAAAAATTCGTTTTTGTTTTTCACTTCACAATTAACATCCATGATTATTACAAATGATAATGTCTTAAGATTGTTGGGTGCAATAATCAAAATAAAGAAAAAATCAAATAAGAAAAATTTATTGATACTTAGCTCCATTATAATGGAAGTGATCGATTGACGAAACGAACGAGCTTCCCATATCTCCACAACAACAACA
Organism: Papaver somniferum; assembly: GCF_003573695.1. Taxonomy (NCBI): domain Eukaryota; kingdom Viridiplantae; phylum Streptophyta; class Magnoliopsida; order Ranunculales; family Papaveraceae; genus Papaver; species Papaver somniferum. The sequence goes on along the minus strand of NC_039358.1, from coordinate 53,530,843 downwards.
AGGCAAAACTTTGGAAAAACAGAGTGAGTCACGTGTTCAACACGTTGCCCTTAAGACATTAGCGCCCGGCTACACTCAAGAGTGATGCTATAGCCCTCACATGACGCATATCTCCAGGATAAAATACCCTACTACACCTTCTACTAGCATATGTAGTAGATGCTCAACTTGAGCTTGGCAACTCCAAAAAAACCGTTAAGGAAAATCGTGAACGCTTAAGAAATGGTATAAAATATTTTCCCTTAGGGGTCCCTCTAAAATATAGAGCAACCCCTTTCCCATAGATTTTACAAAAGTAGTGAATTTGTTTATATAATTGACAAATACAACTTAAAAAGATGAATTCCCCGATGTGGGACTAAAAAACTTATATAGTCTCTTAAAACAACTAAAAAGTAGAAACTCCACGATGTGGGACTAATAAGTTACATTAAAAAAAAAACAATAAATTAATTTTATTTAGTTAAAAACCTTAAAATAATAATTAATAAATATTGTTCCAACATTCCTCACCAACACACACATGTTCTTAAGAGCCGTCTCTTTTTCCCAAGCAATTGCTTCCTCTGGAGATTTTATTCCCTACATAAGGACAACAATGAGAGATTATAAGGTTAATTACAAGCAATCCCCACATAAAGTTCTAAAAACTAGGTGAAAGTATTGTTTGGTAACATACCAGAGGCATTTTATAGTATTCAGACGTGTCTGGACCAAGCAGTTTGGAATTTGTTGGATCAATGTATGTCACAATCTAAGGAATGAATGAAAAGAAAATTGAATTAGTTCTAAACAAAATTAAATTACTATATCGGGTACTAGTTCCAGCATGCTCGACGACAGTACCGCCAAAACAATCAAAGCCCGGAAATATGTGACGGCATTCTCGAATAATGTTCCGGTATTCCGGAATTGCACTTGAAAAATAGGAGCTAGTTTTAAATAGTATCGGCATTGTATTTTCTTCAAAATTATTTCCGGGATTCGCAATACCGGCATGCTCGATATGTAAGGTTCCAAGCCGGTATTTTGCGCCGGCTTTGTCCATAATTTATAAACGACGCCGGTACTAGGTGTCGGCGTGCTTGATAATTTAAATACCACGCCGGTGTTTAAGTTCAAAAATATTTAACTCCTGGATGTTTTTCTTGTGGTACCGGCATAGTAAAATTAGGAGTGAACCATGCCGGTTTGGATATTCCATGGAATATTCGGTGGTAGGTAAAAAGTTAACTGCGTGCTGGCATGGATTCTTTTGGTTGAAGACCATGTCGGCAAATGTTTCCAAATGGGGGATATTCCGCCGACATGGAAATAGTATGAATACTGTGCCGGTTCTGTAAGTGCCGACGTGGTATTCATACTACGAGTATGCCGGCACCAAGCTTTTTCAGAGAAAAAATGGCGGTTTCAAAAAAAAAATTCAAATTTTCGACCTCTTAGCAACATTACATGTGTATTGGGGATGCTTTTATGTTGAACTTGTTTACTTTCTTGGGTTGGTTCTTTTTTTTTTTTTTTTGAAAGAAAAAACTAGAGATATATCATTAAGCTCAGAAGCAGAAAAGCAAACAGTTAAACCATACAAAGACTCTTCTCCAATTCTAACCTAGACTAGACATGACTGAAGCTGGGAGCTTTGAACTCCACTTCCTATAACAATTATTGATCCTGGCATACTTAGCAAGTAAGTCTGCCACTTGGTTACACTTTCTACTCTTAAAACATACTTGAACATTATCTAAACATTGAACTAAATACTGACACTCCCTAATAAGATTATTGTCTTCCCATTTGGTACAGATGATGCTACCATTAATACTTTCCATAACTTCCTTATTACTCCTTCCACAATGACATTTTGCAGCTGCAACTGAAAGATCCAGTGAAGAGCTTTTAAGATAGCCATTGCTTCAGCTTGAGCAACATCCCTGGCTCTTTCTACCAGTGTCCATGCCTCCACCCTCCTCCCTGTAAAATCTCTCACAATTAGAGCAATGGCAGCATAAAAATTATTATGTAAAACAGATGCATCAATGTTTATTTTTAGCTTTCCCCTTGGGGGTGGAGTCCAGGATCTATTGCAAAGAGTGGTTGAATCAATTCTTCCTATGCTGGTGGTAGGAGCATGTGCCAAGAGACTACTTCCCATATAGGATATCTTGTTATCAGAGCAATATGAAGTAATCCTGTTTTTTCAGACCAATGCTGGAACATCTGGAGTTATTGAAGATAAATTCACATCTTGACTTCCATATAAACCACATAGTGATAACTACTAGGTTAATCTGAGGCTTATTGCTGAAGGAGATGGTATTTTCTCTGTTGCACCAGCTTCTAATACATTGTCTAACATCAGTGATGTTCCTAACTTCTCGATAGATATCATTAGAAACAGTGTTCCAAACACTTCTAGCATAACTGCACTGGATCAGGAGGTGAGTAATAGATTCAGTGTCATTGTTGCATCTCTGACATAGGTTGATCACTTGAGGGTTCTACCTAGCAAGCCTTTCATTGACGGGAAGGATATAATGAGTAACTTTCCACAGAAATAATTGACATTTATGGGGTATTTGAAGATGCCAAAGACTGAGCCAAAACTTGGATTCTTCTTCTTTATTGGCCAAAGTGGGATTTTTTTGGCAAAGAATAGCTTTGTAAGCAGAATTTACAGTGAATTGTCCTCCTTTTTTTAGAGAACACTGGATTTTATCTTCATGTTGAAAAGAAGGCTTGATGTTGAGGATCTTCTCTATCTGATCTTTGGTGAAGTATTTTTGGAGTTTATCTATATCCCAGCTTTTTGTGTGATCATCAATTAGCTCAGCCACTGTTATGTAGAAAAGGTAATCTTCATAGAGAGCAAAATTTTGCTGTATTTTTTGAGCTGTGTATCCCTCAATCCAATTGTCACTAAAAACTTGAACCTTCTTTCCATTACCAATCTTCCATATATGGAATTGTTTGACCCAACTGATGCCAGTGCAAATGCTTCTCCAAATTTCATTGCCTTTATTTGAAACCTCATCTTGAATGATTTTATCTTTGGGAAAGTGCTTCATCTTCAGAACTTCACCCCATTTTTTTCTGGTTCTTGAACGAGTCTCCAAGCTAATTTTTTGATCATGGCTTCATTAAAGGCTCTTAGATTCTTGAACCCTAATCCTCCCCATCTTTTTGGTATATTTACACTATCCCAAGATTTGAAGTAGCCTCTACCTCCTTGTTTTTTATTCCACCAAAATCTTCTTTGAACGGTTTCTAGATTGTTTATGCTCTGTTGAGGAAGTAAGAAACAACTCATCTGATGGAGGGCCATATAATTTGTAATTGATTGGATTTGTGTACTTCTTCCTTCTTGGTTTGAGATTCCAGCTTGCCACAACAACATTTTTTTTGCATCTTGTCTTGAATGTGACTAAAGCATTTGGTCTTCTTTCTGCTTATGAAAAGACTGATTCCCAAATATTTCTCATCCAGAGGCATAACCTTCATGTCTAGAATTTCAGTTATTTGATTTCTTCTTTTCTCACTTAGGTGTTTGTTGAAGTGGATGCTGGACTTATTTAGATTGACCATCTTCCCAGAAATCTTGCAGAATTTGTTGATAGTGGACTTTAAGTTGTTGATGGAGTTAGTATCAGCAGAGGAGAATAGGATGCAATCATCTGCAAAAAACAAATGTCAAATTGGAGGACCTTTCATAGATGGGAATATTGGGATTATACTTTTATTGTTGACTGAAGCACTGATTAGTATGCTGAATCCCTCCATGCATAGAATGAACAAATAGGGAGAAAGAAAATCTCCTTGTCTTAGTCCTCTAGTTGGTTGAATTGAATCAATTGGAGATCCATTTAGCAATATGGAGGTGGTAGTTGTGGAGATGCACTGATTTACCAACTTGCACCATTGATTAGAAAATCCCAATTTCTTCATAATGTTGATGATGAAGCTCCACTCCATTCTGTCAAATGCTTTTGACATGTCCAGCTTGATGGCAACAACTCCTTTAGAAGCTTTTGTTGTCTTCATATAATGTATAACCTCATGAGCAATGATTGTGTTTTCAACAATATTTCTACCAGGTACATAAGCAGCTTGCCAAGGAGATATTATCTTGTGTAAGAGAGGTTTCAATCTGTTGGTTAAGATTTTTGATATGATCTTGTAGGAAATATTACACAAACTGATGGGTCTGAAGTCTGCAGGTGTTTGAATGCATTTATTTTTGGGGATTAGGGTTTGAAAAGTGTGATTGAGTTCTTTAAGAATTTTACCCTTTCTGAAGAATTCTTGCACCATGTTAACAACATCAGCTCCAACAGTCTCCCAATTTTGTTGATAAAATCCTGCCTGGAAACCATCTGGACCAGGAGCTGACCAATCATTGATTTGTTGGACATTGCTCTTGATTTCCTGGGCAGTTGGAATGGATATCAACTTCATATTTTCATCCTCAGTGATGCAGGGGTTGATTAGCTTCATGATATCTTCATCTTCCTCTGGGTTACTGGAAGTGGCAATTTCCTGAAAGTGAGCTTTTAATATCTCAGCTATTTCATCCTTGGACTCTTTCCATACCCCATGTTTATCTTTGATGGAGTGTATCTGGTTGCATCTTCTTCTATAATTTTCTTGAGAGTGAAAAGTTTTATAGTTTCTGTCTTGAAATTTGATGGTTCTTTCTTTAGATTGTTGATAAGCAATTCTGTTTTTGGTTTCATATAATTCCTTTAGCTGATTTTGCAGGGTGCTGTGTTCTTGAATATATATCTGTTGATGGTTGATACATTGTTGGATAGCTTCTTGAGTTTCTTTTATTTTTATGTCTGTATTTCCATACTCCTTTATTCTCCATTCCTTTAAGCCCTTCTTTGTTGATCTGAGTTTGTTAGTGAACTTGAAGGCTTCAGTACCTTGGATGTTTTTGCTCCAATGTTTTTTGATTTCTTCTTTGCAGGGTTGTTTCAATAACCAGTGTTCATAAAATTTATATGGTTTTGAGAGCTTTTCAAGTTGAGGATCTGTGTTGAGAAGGATGGGGGCATGATCTGATCCAGATGGGATGAGACTTTTTAAAATGACATTGGGGAATAGGATCATCCAAGAAGAGAGACATAAAGCTCTGTCAAGTCTTGTTATAACTTGATTGAGCTGGGTTCTATGATTTGACCAAGTAAATGGACATCCTGTATAGGGAATATCCATAAGGCCAAGAGAGGCAAAAATATTGACAACAATGGGGTTTGATTGAGTGGGGTTGATTGAATAGCTTTGTCTTTCGTAGCTATAACGATTATAATTAAAATCTCCCATAATGACCCAAGGCATATTCATATTACTTCCCATTTAATGAATAAACCTCCACTGCATCTGTCTATCATGTTCATAAGAAGAACTATACAGACAAGTTAAGAACCATTCTTTGTTAGTGCCACCATTTTTAACTATCACATTTATTATATACTTAGAAGCATGTATGAATTCAATATCAACTCCATCTTTCCATATAAGTGCTAGACCTCCTACTCTAACTCTATCTTCATTGCACCAAATATTGGGATAATGCATTTGTTTTAGCAAGTAAGTGGTTTTGGAAACAATAGATTTAGTTTCAGAGAGGAATATGACTTCAGGGCTATAGTTAAAGATGCAATTTTTAAGATGGTCTCTAGTAAGTTTGTTTCCTAGACCTTGAACATTCCATCCAAAGATTTTCATGATCGCTTTTATTTTAAAAAGAAAACAAAATTTAAAATTGCTAATAGTAATGAAAGTACTGATGAAAGGGAAATTGAGAATTACCAAAGGATTTGCTTGTCCTGCATCAGACTCTTGATTGTTGATGATATGTTTGTCCCAGTCTCCAACCTCTGGCTCTTCCATTTGATGGTAGTTTTCCCAATGTGGCTCACTGGATTCTCCTTCCTCTGGGTCTTCCTCCATTTGGTTAGAGCTTGCTCTTGAGGACTCCCTCTCTCTGGTTCTCTTAAATCTCCTAAACGTTCCACTCCTACTGCTTTGCCCTCTTTCAAAGTTTGCATTGCCACCTGATATTTCCTCATCTTGAAAATACTCAGTTTACACTGAGTTGCAATAATGGCAATCCTCAGGTCTAACAAACAACACAATATTGGCTTTCTTAGCCTTGCTGCTTTTCTTTGGAGAGATTCTAGTAGGAGCATCCTCAATGTTCCAGTAATCATTGCTTGTCATGTTGTAGGGGATCTTGTCCAGGAACCCGAATAACTGTTGAGAAAGATCTCTAACTTCCTTTGCCTTATTCTTGCAATCATCATCATCATGATCAAGGATGAAACAAGCTGGGCATAGTTGGTGAGGTTGTTTCTGGTAGAAGAAAGGAATCCATTGGGTACAGTTTGCTGCATTCTGAGAGAGAACTCCTCTAATAAGAGACTTATTAATTTTTATTTCAATGAGAGCAGACACATCATTGGAATCAATTGGTTTGGCATCTTCTGAATCCAACTCCTTGACTTCACCCAAAACAGCTCCTATCTCATTGGCTACATAAACATTGAGAAATTCCTCTGGAAAGTCTTTGAAAGTTACCCAAAATTGCTGCTTATCAAAAACCAAATCCCTGTGGTTATGGGTTGGATTCCATGGATTGAGAATCCATAAGAAACCATCCAAGCACCAAGGGGCTTCAGAAAGTACCCATTTCCAATCCTCTTTGGACTCAAAAGTGAAAGTAAACAAATTCTTGCTTTTCCTTCTTAGCTCAAAGTTACCAACTTTGTTTTTCCAAATTAATCTGGCTTGTTTTTCAGCAAATCCCCTGCTGAAGGTGTTTGGAGTGATGATATTTCCAATGACAGTGTAACCATTCCTTTGGAGGCAAACAGTTGGGTCAATTTGTGCAGCATTGACAACTTGTCTGATGTCTTCAGGTGACTCAATTGAAGTAGAGTCAAAACGATCAGTGAGATTGTTGATATCTTCAGATGCCATTGTAATGATTGTGTTTTTATGGAGTTGAGTGTGTTGTAAATTGCTGATGCAGATAGCTAACAAAATTGCAAAATTTATAGGGGGAAATAGATGCTTAACTTTCTACGTGTTTGATTCCTTTTGAGACGTGTTTTGAATGTCATGGCGGCAATGACAAGTATGCAAGAGAAGGTCACAGAGAAGTGTTTCAGGTTTCCATTAAAGCTAGAGGGCGGAGCATTCAAAGTTGCCATAAAATCGAGAAAAATCTCTACTGCTGGGACAAACGTACGTATGAGACATCAACTTCAAGGTCTTAAAAAAGACAAGTAAATCTAAACAGTATCAGTACCTGTAAGCCATGAAAGAAGAGAAAGTGACGAGAAAGGGGACAGTTGAAGATAAAGAGGAAAAAAACAAAAAGGAATTAAAATTTGAATTGATTATAAAATTCCAGAGAGTAATAGCTTCATCAGACAATAATTAGAAAAAATTAAAGCTAAAAACCGTTAATTAGGAGATTGATTTGGACATGCAGTGGGATTGGATCACATTTATGGTCCTGGGTTGGTTCTTCAAAAAACACTTCATGCTCACGAAAATCATATTCCAAGGTTGTTGGTTCATCATATAAGTCCAATTGTGAGTTGTTATCATTAACCGAAGATTGAAGATATGCTTCTTGTTGTAGTTGAGCTAAAGATTCATCAGCTGCAATTCTCTCCTCACAATCATCTTCCATTTTCACAAAAAAAAATTCACTCAAAAATATTTTTCCCTCCTTCTACTCTCACCTCACTCACACAAATTCAAATAAAAATACACACTAATCTATCCTAAGATTTTACTAATTATTATTAACCACTAAACCTGATTAGTGAGGGCTAGATTAGGAATTAAAAAAATAATTACATAAGGGGTGACCCATATTTGATATTTGGATCCAGTTTTTGTCATGTAACTATATATCCCCCAATTAATTTTGATATCCCACAATCGCGCGTTCAAAAAATGCCAGGCAAATTTAAGAGATATATTTATGGGATTATAGCATTTTCAATTATTTTGGGGTCCTATGGAAAGGGGATCCCAAATTTATTAACCATGCATGAAGGCATCTTTGACTTGAGGAAAGTCTCCTAGTTGAAAAAGTGATCCTTCATAGATAGTTGAGCTTGGTTTTACTGTTTCTTGACTGTGCGGAAATAATTTTATTTGCCTTTTTACAGATTCGTTATAAATTAAATTTTTTTGTATTCAAATTTCATATGTTTTCTAAAATTATTATATTTTCTTGAATTTAAATTTTCGTCGGAAAGAACACATACACATATTTGTCGAGTTTCACTGAAACTGCTAGAAAAACGATTATATTTGTTCCGTCAGACATTATAATTTAACTTATGATTTGGGTTTCGTTAGATCTTTCTAGAAATTCTAATGATGGGTGGATTTGGCTGTAGATTATGACGAACCGGAAATTACGCCTAAAGCGCCAAGGACCGCATGCCTTAACTCCCCGGTACACCACTCTGATGTTAGTGATGGGGCCTTTAAGCCTCTCTTCGCGTTAGGAAAATGCACGTCCATTTGACTTTGCAAGAATGCTTAAGAAGCACAAGTTGAGTGCACGTGCGTTGCACGTCGGCAAACTATCGATTTTCCACATCTATCTTCTTTGTTTGCATAACAATGACACTCTGCTATCCTTTTTAGCCAATATTGTTTCTCTTACATAAAAATTAGTAGTGAATTAAAATGCAAAAGCAGACTGTTCAACAAGATAACGAACACCCAATTGCCAAATTGAAAAGTTTTTCTGTCACCATATTTGGGGCATCTCTTTGGATCCTCGGAAAGCCTTTCATAGAAACTGAATCAATCTATAAAAAACCCAACCGAACTGGAGTGCAAATTAATTAAAACATAATCTCAGTATAAGAAGAAAGAAAAAACGAAAGGAGTAAAAGAAAAAGAAGAAATTAATCCAATCAGCAAGTTTCCTACCTATACATGCCAACTCTCCGGGGATCGGCCACACCAAAAGACTTAACTTCGTGTATCCTAACAATGTCTGCCATTCTTTCTATCAGTAGCACATCATCGGGTAAACATTATGAAAATCAACCATGAGCATGTAAAGAAAGTGCATACTATGGGAAAACTCTTATATGCCTTGAAATATACCATTCAACCGGATGGGATTTAGTGAGATATGAGTACCGAGTTTGTGTGGTAAATAAATTATTATATTGTTTCCAACTTCGCAGGTATTTAAGAATAAACCTAAGAAGATTACATGTAATGTATGCAAATAATATGCATTACGTCTTTCATTGCCACTGCAATCATATACTTGCAGAGTAGTCTAGAATGGGACATCACACTTTTTCTTACTAAATCTTGGGAACTATAAACAACGCTAATGGAAGGAAAAACAATAGATACGTAGAAATAATCAGTAAACAGACATAAAAATTCATTCCAAAGCGAATAACGGAGTGTAAGTGAGAGACATACTCCCCTCAGGCTTAATTGAAAAAGTGAAAGCATCAATTTTCCAGAAACGGAGGTAGTATTACCTTATTCCAGCTTTATATGGTCTCAAGAATCTTTCCCGATCAAAACCAAAGATTATTTCAGAGCAAGATTATTTTAGGAAGCCACAACGAGAAATGTTGTTCTCAAAGAAGTCATCATATTCCACTCGTATCCCTGACTCCAACAAAAATAATTGAGGAGTACAATGCATGATCGATATAAATAGGTAAATGTAAAATGAAATAAATAGAAGGTAACTAAGAATACCGAAGTAGAGGCTTCCTTGACAGCCTTAACCTTGTCTAGCATCAAGTGAAGATTAACTTGAAATTGAGTACCCCATTCGTAGAGAGATTCCATGGACTACACATATATTCTAATTAAATGTTAGATGAAATTGAATTCAGTAAATTGACTAAGCCGCAAAGTAATTAGAATGTAAACAACGAATAAAATTTATGGATGATCGGATGATCAAGGAAGACAAACCAACTTACTAACCAAATGCGTAACCTTCTGCAGAAAATTCTTAGCCCCGTGGAAGTCCTTCCTACACGGATCAAACAGTTCAACAAATTTTCTCCTTCTCTTCCTCAATGTTTACTTGGATTGACATAAATTGTTAACTTGGCATGTGCATCAACTATTAAATCGACATCCACATTACCAATACCTCACAATTACCAATACGAAGCCAGTTGAAGCATCACTAACTTAAAAGAAGCATCAGAGATGATATATATTTATAAATTAGAAGAACTAAAATCTAGCATTTCATTCGCCTTGTATGCTGTAAGTTTTACTTCTTAAGCTTCTCATAAACAATTCCCAAATCAAAATCATTACCACAAATTTCAGAAACCCCTTTTGTCAATCTCAACTCATCGATTTAATAAAACCTAATATTGAATGTATCGATGACCTAAAAAACTTCCCCAAACAATGAAAATAATTTCTCGAATTAAATTGAATTTCAGTATGAAATTTTAAATCCAAATCAAACTCAAAGTGTCAATACAAATTTACTAATATTTGAGTAAATTAGTTGGAATCTTACTGTGAGGGAGAAGAAGAAAGTGAGAATCACATTACCAACTAAATTTCCATCAATTATATTATTGCGGAACCATTATCATCATCTGGAAATCGATCGAGAACGCATCTGATTTATTTTTGAAACCAAGCTCTAATTTGAGTTCTAAGGTTTTTTCAAACATAAGTTAATGGGGGATGTGAGGGAGAAGAAGAAGAGAATTTTCGTGTGATATAGAGCTGATGGAAAAGAAGAAATTGATGATATCCTATTGTTTTTGAATAAACTCGTTAACGGGGGAGTTGATGATTTCCTGTTGTGAGATAGAGTGAGGAGGAGAACTACAGAAGAAGAAGAACATAAATGTTATGTAACGAGGATCGTGATTCTAAACATGGAGGATAGTGTGAACAAATTTGGACTCTTCGTCTTATTTTATTAACTAAAATTCAGCACTTTTCTTTGGCCCCTAAATGTTCACTGTGTTTAGTATAGAGTCTCTTGATAGATGAAAAATGGAGACAGTGATACTAAACCCATTAGGATGTAAATTTCCTACGATAGCAAATATCTAGAGTTTCATTTACAATTCAAGATATTTTAATTTAAAAACAACACAACAAAATCACTTCCGAACTTCTCAAGGGACTACCAAAAATACAAAAGAAGTCCAAGTTCATATAGAAGTGTGAACAAAAATGAAATAACTTTGGATCCCTATTTAAATAAGGCATCATAAGTTTAGACACAAATGCATCCTACTAAATACGAGTTGAAATTTTGAAATTAATAACCGTGTCTACTGTTTTCGAAATCATCAAGGATAACGTATTTATATTCCATTGCTTTAGCATACATTCCTCTAAGAAACATCAAAGTAGGTCTGAATCACTATTTTAAGAGATATCGTAGTTATTCTATTTTATTGCCACTGGAAAGATGTTTTTTCCAATTTTAGTTTTTGGATCATCTCTTGTGATACGGTTTTTTGTTGTTTCCCTTGATTCAATAATATATCCTACAAAGTCAACTAAAGTCGGGCCAATGCTAGCTATAGAGCAATGCTCAGTCGAACTCGCAAGTTTTGCTATCTCAAGCTTATTGTCAATATTAGATGCAAAAAAACTATAACTTGATTTCTAGTTTAAAGTCAAGTCTCGGACTAGGTTTAGATTATGGTGGTTAAGTATCAGACATCAGTGGATAACTCTCGAAGATTGAAGATCAAACGAACACAATTGGAGAACTTCATCAATAAATAGGTTTGTGAAGACTGAATCGTTCTAGTTACTCACATGTATTGATATTCTATCTATATAAAACTATATTATATGAATTCTAGTAGATTTAAATATTGCAAAGAAGAAATTACGAGTCAAGCTTGTCTTGTTAAACATCTCGAAATATGATTCAAGCAATGGATGTTCATAGGTCTTTAGCAATTTTAGTTCGAAACAATTTATTGTTCAAAAACCATTTTTGCTTCATATGGAGAGTTTTCAGAACTACTGAAATCTAGATTCAGGGTATGTACGTATGCCCAATACGCGTGCCATGATTTTTTGAACTCGTGAATGGGGGAGGTATGCATACCCAAGTACACGTACCTCAAGAGCTTAAGTTCGTGAATAGCCTAAGGGTATGCATACCTAGTATGCGTACATCGGCTATATGAATTCACGAACTGGTTCTTAGGTACACGTACCCTTCCACATACCTACAAAGTACGGATTAAGCAGATGCTCATGAACTATTTTTACAAATATTATTGGCATTGCTACAAATCTCATAAAAACCTCTAAGACATCTTTGATCACTAAACATTCCGTGTTTATGTATCATGATTCTTAATTGTTAATTGAACACGACTTTATTTATAATTTCTTAAGGGATATTTACCATGAACTATCATTATACACGCTTCTGGTACCCTAGACCATAGTGTATATTCTTCTACGTAATTTCAAGGCAACTTATCACATGCTAACATGAAATCCTAACAAGAGTTTCTTCTTAACATAGAAAGTGTTTTTATTGAATATCAAGTTATCTTAGGTTGAATTCTAAGTAACCCTCAGTCTTGAAAGTCTATAAATAAAGAGACTCAAATAACTGGGAATTTCAAATCCCTGACACCTTTGTGTCCTAGTTGTATGCTAGTGTCATCTTCTATAAACCAAGGATTCCTCTAAGAAACTTAATTAGGTTTACGACTTAAAGACTTCACTCAGGTATTCGTGAAGCCAGGTCCGACTATCTTTACCTTTATAGTTTGTGTATCCTGATCTTGTTCTTATTGTTGTCGAGTTTTTCGTCAACCTCCTTCTGGAACGAGATAAATAGAAATCGTAAAGTTCTCTTTGTCTCAGACTTTGATTCCTCAAGATAGATACCTAAAACTCTTCTTAAATGATCTTTTTAAATTTTTCTTGAGAGGTGGTTAATAATCCAAGATTCCCAGCTAAATGAGTGTAAGTGTTCCGTATTTGTGAGGTTTACTAGATATGTCTGTTGCAAACAAATTTCCAAGATTTGATCTATTCGATCTAAAAGGAAATCATATAGGATTATCTGTTAGAGGAAGATTGGTATCAAAAGTATCTACTTAGGCTGAATCAACTCTTAGGTTGTAAAGGACGTCAACTAAGGGAATCAATTGTGTAGAGTCTTGCGAGGTTCAAGAGACGTAAAGAGCACGACTGCGTCTGAATTTCTTGGAGGGTTAATTTGGTCTCAACTAAATTCTGTTCCGAAGTTTGATAGTAGGCTACTGTCTGTAACGGATTAATACAGTTTGGTGTTCAAATATGAACTAGGTCTCGGGGGTTATCTGCAGGTGCAATTTTTCTCGTTAACAGTACGTAATAATCTCAGTAGACAAGTCCATATTAATTGTGATCAATTACGAGACTCGTTCTTATGGAATTGGCATCTTCAAAGATAGATAACAAGTTTCATACTTGACATAATTCGAATTTGATTATTTCGATATGACTGTATTGATCTTAGATATTGATTTTTGAGATCATCCAAGTAGTCTTCTATATAATCAGGTCCACTGACTTTATTGTCCTGACTTTCTGATTATGAAGAGAAAGAGATATAAACTCTATATACATATTGTTCAAGGATCTTTAAGTACGTTTAGTTGCGATTGTATTAGGTGTTGTCCATACATGTTGCCAAACGAAAAAGTCGGCGGTGTACTTGATACTGCTTTTCACCAATAATAATTAACAAGAGTTTCCCTAATTATTTTGTAACTAAATTAGAAGAATATTGAAAATAGTTTGTGAGAAGAAGAACTACGTACAGATGTGAGATTTTAATCTCACAGTTAACATTGAAACCCTTGATCAATATAATTTCATATGTTTTTTTAATTAGCTTAGTAAAGATTCCTGCCACTAAGATAAATAAGAATAGCAATAGTAAATCCATTTACTTGAGTTTTTCATGTAGTATAAATTTTGAGGTTGAGCTTCCATTCACTAGAAGAGAAGATTGTGCTTCATATATACACCACCATATATATCACCTTTTTCTTACAAGAAATCCAAAATTTGTAATCACATAATCAACAAGTGTCCAACTGACATTATCAATTTCCTTTTCTACGTTAGTTTTGCAGATAATTTTAGGTTCCTTAGAATCCAGTCTTGATTTAATACGTTACTGTAGTTAGAATCCCACCCAAAAATTGTTTTATAAAAGTTCTTTGATGCTCGATTATCATCTTGGATACGCTTACTCTTAATCTTTATATCAATATGTTTAAAACTTTTTGTAAACACTTTCCACCAAGATAATAGGTATGTCATCTTGTGGCTAGCTTCTTTCATCTTGGGTATGAATCTCATAAAGGCATAATTTACTCTTCATTTCAGTTTTTCTTGTACACAAAACTCTTTGATAACTTGCGTGAGGTCTTCTTTATAATCTTCCAAGTTGTTTTATAGAATAATTTTATATTTTCTCTAACCCCAGTCATTCTTGTTATTGAGCTGATGTATTTGGAAAACTGAGTCTTCTACTTGACAGGTCATTAATACCCAAAACCTAAAACCATTACTCTATACTGCGAAAAATTCAATCATTAATACTCAGTATTACAATATCATTGTTTTCTTTTCTCCACTGCCAATTTTTACTCAATGATCTAAAAGATAAAACTGCACACTTTCAGCCTTAAGTAAATCTCTTCCATGTAAGTTTCGTTGTTCGCAATAAGTTTATCGATTTCTGATAATCCTTTCGAGTTCTTCATATCTAATTTGATTTTATAACAATAATATTTGCAAATATGGATTCGATTTAGGAAATTCATGTTCGTATGATTCGATCTTATTAATTAAATCCTCGATTGATTTTATTCTAGCTTAGAGTTATTTTGATTACTGATTTTCTCTTATTACAAATTTACAAATCATCTTAATTTCATAATCATTCGGTTCAATTTCACAATTGGGTACTTTTATTGATTGATTGAATTGAGAATTAGAGATTTCTTCTACTGTTGAGTTTCACGATAGGGTATTGTTGTTTTAAATAATTTTTTTTTTATTGTGGTGGTTTTGTTTTGATTTCGGATTGCTGTTAGAATATAACCCACGACATGGATTTTATTTGCTGCTAAACTTGGTAATGCAGTGGTGCATTTGTTTTAGAAAAATGTCTAATCAATAATTTAGAAGTTAAAGATGTTTGCAGTTAAAGAAATTTATAAGCTGATATTTTGAATTGCAATGATCTAATCGTATGTACTAGAACATTAAGGTGTAGTTTATTGATAATAAATGATTTTTTTTTGTTGCATGAAAAAGATTAGCAAGAGATACTACAAGTCTAGAACATGAGCTTACATATATTTCTTTAGGAGAGTTCATCAAACATGCGCTACTACAGTGTGCTCAATAAATTTCGTTGGCTAATAAAGTTTTTACATTTTTGATGAACGAGAAGGCCAATGGAAATTAGTAGCAATAAATCTATGGCAAGGTTTAGGTAGGTAATTCAAGTTCCTGAAAAGATATAACATTGTTGGTTTTATGATCCAATTTCTTTGAGATTTACTGGATAATCTAGAAATTCCAAGGACATTAAGGGAGGATAATAACTGTAAGGGATATCACATAGATTTTTATAGTGGTTTACCATAATTGTGCCGCTAATTAACACGAGGAAGAATGTTACCCATAAGGAAAAACTTGGGCGACACTTCAAACAAAACTTTTTTTTTAAGCAATCAGTAGATTTTTATGGATAATTATTGTGCCAAAAACTTAACTGTGTAACTTTTATGATCAATTATGAAATGATGAGGCTACCAAGTACACCACTATCTTTTCGATATCAACCTATAAGCCAGATACCTTGTGTGATATGATATAGACACATACTGTCAAGAAGATGACGACAACAAGGTATACACTTGGTATATAGTATAAAACCAAAATGAACCTTAACTATAGGGATCAACCCAAGTGTGTGATTAACATGCAAGTGCAACTACTTTCATTACAAAAATACTGATTATTAGCCACGACCCTGCTGCCACGGATCTGTATATTTGTGGCTATTTGTCACATATTTTCACGCCAGCTGGTAGTCTTGGCAAATAATTATAATGCAGAAAACAAATTAAAATCACACAACAAGATTTTGTTAACGAGTAAACCGCAAATGCAGAAAAACTTAGGGACCTAGTCCAGTTTTGAATATGCTCAGAATTGAATCGTCATACAAAGACTACTATCAACTTCGTATAGTCGATACCAAGTAAACTGTCCCTAGTTACCTAGTTTCCTCAGTATCTATGCCCTACAACCAATGTGTCCAACACACACAAATCTTGTTACGACAGCCATGTGCAATGCAAGTTGGTAGTTGAAAGTTGAGAAATATCGTACGCGATCCTCAACCACGCATACGTCATCTGAGGCAAGTAACTTATCCATCAGCTAGCTTTGCAAGTCAAGTGATGTATGGCAGATCAAAAAGGTATGATATCTCGCGAGAAGTTGTATATGCATAATACGTAACTCGGGTTGTATGACAGTTCTGTTAAAACAAGGAAACTTTTATGAGAAGTTAAATAATCCCGGTGCATAGCACAAGCACAAATTTAGTAATTAATAGTAGAACATATGGATGAATATGATGTGTTGGGAATATATTTTTAAAATATTTTATCCCAATAAATGTGTTTTTTATTTACAAATTTAGTCTTATTTGCTCCCAATAAATACGAGCGCAGCACTTAGTCAATATCCTTAGTGGAGCGGCGGCAGCAGTGGCGGATGACTTGCTTTTGTTTATTTCTGGGGTTGTCAACCTTTGTTTGGCTGGTAAATGCCCTAGAGAATTAGGCGAATATATTTCTAGCACACCTTTGACACCTTTGCTTAAGTCTGGAGGAGGTCTCAGGCCCATTGTTGTTGATACGGTTTGGCGTAGATTGGTTTCCAAGGTGGCTGCTTTCGCCGTTGGAAAGGACATGACCTCTTATTTAGGCGACTACCAATTCGGGGTTGGTGTTCCTGTAGGAGGGGAAGGTATTTTACATGCTTTAAATCGCCTTTTAGAGATGAAGGGTCATTCAGACAATATGTCAATGTTGTTAATTGACTTTTCTAATGCCTTCAATATGGTGAGCAGATCTCAGCTCATCAAGGAAGTCCGTCTTCATTGCCCAGGTATTTCTCGGTGGGTAGAATTTTGCTACCTTCGCCCGGCTAAGCTTTATTATGCCCAATATATTTTGTCTTCTGCACTTGGGGTGCAACAAGGTGACCCCCTCGGTCCCTTGCTTTTTGCATTGACTCTTCACCCCTTAGTGAAGTCTATTGCATCTCGTTGCACTCTCGATTTACATGCATGGTACCTGGATGATGGTACAATTGTTGGTGATACTTTAGAGGTAGCTAAGGATTTGCGTATAATTGAAACAGCAGATGGTGTTTTCCCCTCAGATATTGGTAGACCTTCTAAGGGTGTTAAACTTTTGGGTGGTTCGGTGAGTTTGGATATGAATTTCATTAGCGACATGTTGTTGAACAGGGTGCACAAAACTGTTCAATTAATGGAGGCGATCAAAAAACTCAAGGACCCACAAAGTGAGATGCTCTTACTTCGTAACTGTACTGGTGTGTCTAGACTTTATTTTGCAATGCGTACTACCAATCCTGCTGCTCTATAACCTGCCACCGATCTTTATGATGGCAAGTTATATCAGTATTTGAGGCTTCTAATTACTGGAGACGGTGCAGGCTTTGGTCCTCTACAGAAGAGATTAGCTACCTTGCATATTAAAGATGGTGGACTTGGCATCTACACCATGGCTGACACTCGTGCTTACTGTTTTCTTGCTTCTCAGAGCCAGACTACTTCAGTGCAGAAAGTGATCCTTGGTGATTTAATCTCAACAAACAGAGGTTCAACTTATCAGTTGGCTCTTCAGACCTTTACCCAGGTATGTGTATTACCGTCTACTTACTGTGTCGATGATTCCCCCCCCTCCCATGCATTCCCTGGCAGTAGTTTATTTTGATGCAGTCAAGAAGCAAATCCCAGACCAATTTCATTTGTCTGCAAGAGATTTCGCACTATGGCAATGAAACCGTGTCAAGCATGCCCAAGATTACCTCTTGGCGGTGCCCATTAGTGGGCTTAATCAATGCCTTGGTCCTCGATAATTTAGAGCTGTGCTTTGTTATCGTCTTGGTATTCCTCTGTTTGTTGACAATAATTTATGCCCAAGTTGCAACAAATCTATGGACATTTTTGGAGATCATGCGCTTCATTGTGCTAAAGATATTGGATATAAGTTTCTTCATGACGTTGTTCGTGATGTTGTCTTTGATATTTGCTACAAAGCCAATGTACCTGCGCGTAAGGAGGTTTCTCTCGGTCTTCGGTCAGATGATGGCAAAGATCTAAAGCCCGCTGATATTCTTGTTCTCAACTGGGAGAATGGGAAAGATGTTTGTATGGATGTTACAGGTGTCTCTCCTTTCACTAGTGATGGTGTCCGCTCCATTGTCCCCGGTAAGGCTATTTCTGGTGCTGTTTCACGTAAACATACCAAATACTCGGACAAGTGTGCTGCACATGGATATGAATTGGGTGTTCTTGCCTTTACTACCTTAGGAGAACTGGGTGAGGATACTTTAATTTTTTTCAAGCGTCTGAAGAATTGTTTATTTAGCATTGACGCTAGTAGTGGCGTAGGTAGGTTCATTTTTTATAGATTAGGCGTTGCTATTCAAAGAGGAGTTGGAGCCCAGCTTGTCGCTAGGTTGTCAACCCAAAGCTTTGTATGATTTTTCTATTTATAATAAAACTAATGATCTTTTATTTAATTTAGTCTTTATTAAAAGTAATTAATTTTTGCTATAATTAATTTGACCGTTTCATTTTTCTGCTTTTAATGGTGTTAACAACACACCATTATAACTTTGAGGGTTTCATATCGTGGATTTAATGGTGTTAACTACACCAGAATTATGTTTTATTAAATTATGTTAAAACCTTTTAATATAAAGAAAGATTTTGGTTGGAAAAAACAAATTGAGAGAGTTGAGTTCTTCTTTATGTTTTTTGTTTTCAAAGGAAATATTTTTGCGAAAGAAAACAATCTGTGAACATCATTTGTTTTCTATAAGAGATTCTGAACAAGAATGAAGTGTAGTAGTATCACATTCCTCACGGTGCAAGAGTGATTGTGAAAGAGATACTGAACTCGGCTGTTTTATCCTGGGGACGACTCGACATGGAAGAACTGCTTGAACAATCTTGGGCAGAGCCGCGAAACGTCTTAAAGAAAGCGACCTAGTCCACAACTCAGCCATAACAATATTTTGTTTGTTTTTTGTGTGATTATTTTGCAGGCATAATTCAGCAATTGTTCCAACAATTTTAAGATGTTCTATTCTGCCACGGATATCAAAAGAAACGATTGCTGAAACGCGATAAGTATCATTGTTTAATTTGTTTTATTAAATTATATAAACGGTATAATTCTTCTTTATCAATTTAGCAAGATGCTTGGAATTAGTTTACTTAATACCTAAAGTAAATTTATGTATGATCTTGATGGACTAGTAATAACATGGTTAAATATTTTTTTTTGTGAATTTTTGACATAAAAAAATATTCTTGATGACAAATGGGTGTTTTTAACATGTTGTAGCGTTTTATGTGCATGTATTTAAATAAAATGAACCAGGTCTTGAAATTTTGACCGAGTATACTAGACATTGTTGGGATCTTACCTATAAAATTTCAGAATTTTTGGAGTCCGAAAAGTATTTTTAGAGTATTTTACAAACCTGCATAACGTTGCTGAAAATTTCTGACGGGTGGAAATTTAATCCTGATTAATTTCGTTTATCTGATCTTTGTGTTGATATTTTGGGCTTATGTGTAAGATGAAACTTGTAAATCATGAACTTATCTTCAAAATCCATTTTGAAATTTTCTGTTTGGATTTTTAGTTTGAGAGATGTGGTGATTTCGAAATTGTTGTGTATATATGTCCAAAATACGAGACATGATACCTGAGATTAGAGATTAGAGATGTAAGAAATTATATTAAAAATCATGTTCTGATTCTAGTACTTCATAATCTTGTTTTGGTAATGAAAAAGGAAGATTATAGTTAGCAATCAAACTAGTGCACCACATATGTTTGATAAAATGCTTGATAGAGAGTTATAAATATATGATGTTATAACTATAGAATTTTGGATCTTTGATTGAAATTTAAGAGAAACTTGGAGTACTATATTTTATATGATTTTTAAGTAATTATGTAAGTGTATAACTAGCTTATGTTTGGTTTCAAATGCTCACATGTAAATGATTGTGACAGGTGAAAAATTCACTTACTTGAGCAAGTTTTTATTTTCGAATGAAAAAAAATTGCGGGAGATTAATCGATGTGTGGAGCAATGGGGTTGCTGATTTCTTTGTTGGTGTGAAAAGAATGGACAATGGTTTATAACCAATTGATCTTTAAAGGCAATTGAGGTATGTTTGATGAACTATTTGTAGTTACTGTAGTGGTCAAAGAATGCCATTCTAAATTGAATAAGTTGATTGTTCAATGTTAGAATAAGTTTTAGGGAAACAAGATATTGAGAATTATTGTGTATGACAATAAACATGTGACTCATATAAGTTTGGAACTAATGAGATGGAATTATACACAAACCCAAAACCGAAATAATTAGAAACCTAGTCAAAACTAATGTGAATATCAACTCTCATCGAGAAATGAATACAATATTGATTATGAATTTATTTGCTATTCTTGAACGACATTGCAAGGATATCAAATGTTATTAACAACGCTTTTCAAGCTAAGTTAATGTGAATTGTGGATACAGTGAGAGGTTGGTATATATTGGTGTTTTACACCATGTTTGTTTTGATAGGTTATGGTTCAAAATTTGAACCAAATCGTTTGAAAGAAAGTGGTGTTGAGATATACTCACATCACTAGGATTTTCGGTATCGGAACGACTTCAAAGTTTACTTTGGGTAGAAAAATCTTGTTAAAGATGTTCATACTTCTGAAATGAGAAAGAATTCTAGTTTCCTCCTATCTTGTTATTAACAATATTGAGATTAGAAATTTGTTGAATTTGATCATTGCACTACTACAAATGATAGGTTATGGATAAAATGTTTGAATATAATATTACAATTTAATCATAACATGAATTGAATTTTGAATAATTGAAATATGAGTTTTTGTCATGCTTTTAAGAATTCGATGAGTTAGTGATAAATATGAGCATGTTATATTTTCTTATGAACTTGGTGAATTTTGAGTAACATGTATGTAATAATCTTACCTAACTCATAAAAGCATGTACATTTTTCAAATCTTACGCAACTTGCAATGATATTGGATGAAATAAAATATTTGAGAATTTATAAAGACACTTCGAGTAACTTTTCCTGATATCAAATATGATTTTTGAGTAGTGAATATTAAGCAATGTTGCCTTCAAGAAAATTGTTTGAATTTTTCTCTATATTGTGCAAAACGTTTTGGTTTAGATCATTGGTTTATTAGTTTTTCACAATTTTTGGGATCTTTGGATACTTTTTTGAAATTCTTGTTTGAGTCAAAAATAGTGGGGGTTCCATATCCTATGCTTTAACACATTTGATTTAAATAAGAGGAACTATAAAAATGAAGGTGACAAGTAATTCACTAAGAATGAACCTAGAAAAGCATATATAGTGAGACTAAATTTTAGTCATGAATATTTTGTTGCTTATAATTTGAAAGATAACTTCTTATAGAGAGTAACTTTGTTCTTCAAACTATTAAATATTTGGCAAAAAGTTTTTATGAGCCTATTGTTTTTAGACAAGCAAACATAAAATTCTTGACTCTTACATTCATGTTGCTAAATAACTTACATGCTTGTTTTGTTGATGTTGTTTCTATAATGTATGATTTGTTATAGTCATAAGTAGAAATATATACTTTTGTGTAAGTTAAGGATGAGAATCTATGTAAACCAAGCATGAAAAACTGTGTAGTTTCTACAATAAAAGAAATCATATAAGTTAGATAAGTTATCCTTTATATTCTGAAAAACAACTTTAAAACAATTTATAAAATAAAAATTGTTTATTTGATTCATTCGAATGATTTCAGAATTCATGAAAGTGAGATGCACAATACTCTTTGTTTTGTATGTATAAGTGATTTTTTGAATTTTTATTCTAACTTATAGGATGAAAATGAAATTGAGAACATGCTTAGTTTGCTATTTTACATGAAAGACTTGAGTGAAGATGGTGTATATTTTTGAAATGAATTTTTTCTTTCTTTGGATCATTTTCATTTCAATGAAAATAGAATTTTTAAAAAGAGAGAAATATATATATTCTGACTGTAAACAAGTTTTCACTCATTTGGTTTACTGCTAATGCTTTTGAGATTGTGTGTGATTGCACTAGACATGAGTATGGTAGCTCAGTATGCTTCTTTGCTACGTGATTGACTATATATATAAGTATTTTTTGTAGTGGGGGTGTAATATATTGCTTCCATAGTGAGGGTTTTATATTCAGATTTGCCAATCCTAGTATGGAAAATTGGTAAAATATTGAGAAGGTTATGAGGTGTTTCAAACACATCATACGCCTAGAAATACATTATCTACATGGTTACCGCAATCCTTTAAGGATATTGCGAAGCTGATTGGAAATCCTTTCAGTTGAATCCTTTAAGGGATGGAGTGATTCTATCCTATAATAGATAGAGGAACAGACATATTAATCCGATGTGATAGTACCGCGGTTATTGCATGAATTGAGAATGTAACGACAACTATAAGAGTTGATTTTATGAGAATATGGATTATATAGTGTCTGAAACGAGTTTCCATTAGTCCTTTGATGAAAGGATTGATAAGAAGATGTGAATACATCTTAGGGATGAGGTTGATGCCCATTGAGATTGAGTCATCTATGATGGATACCCAACCTAGAAATAGGTTCAAAGGGACTAGACGAATTCATAGGTGATATGGAGATGCGAGAATCATGCCTTTGAAGAATTCATCCCACGACATGACATCCTGAAACGAGTAAAGGTTGAGTTTAGTTTTTAATTTTAAAATTTTAAACTCTTAATGTTGTTTATATCTCTATTTAGAGAGGGGTACATTCAGGAGTACTCTTGATAGACTCACCTATATGAATGTGAAAGTGTGGCCGCTTTCTATGAGAATATGGGCAGTTCTCTAGATCATTCATTAAACTGGGATACAAGCGCAGGGCCGTAATGTGCTGGCTTTAGACTTTACACTAGTATAGTCGTGTGTGTTGAGTAATCTTTTTATCTCCTAGAGTTCAAGACTTATGTTCACTAAATGGTCAGATTTTAAGAGAGCTTATTAACACTACGTAAAGGTTCAAGTCGCGAGACACCTTTGCTTATGCACAACTCCGTACGTTCTTTCTCAATGTTTTAAAAATATAAGTGGGGAACTGTTGGGAATATATTTTTAAAATATATTATCCCAATAAATATGTTTTTTATTTGCAAATTCAGTCTTTACTAAAAGTAATTAATTTTTGCTATAATTAATTTGACCGTTTCATTTTTTTTGCTTTTAATGGTGTTAACAACACACCATTATAACTTTGAGGGTTTCATATCGTGGAGTTAATGGTGTTAACTACACCATAATTATATTTGATTAAATTATGTTAAAACCTTTTAATATAAAGAGAGATTTTGGTTGGAAAAAACAAATTGAGAGAGTTGAGTTCTTCTTTATGTTTTTTGTTTTCAAAGGAAATATTTTTGTGAAGAAAACAATCTGTGAACATCATTTGTTTTCTATAAGAGATTCTGAAGAATGAAGTTTAGTAGTATTACATTCCTCACGGTGCAAGAGTGATTGTGAAAGAGATATTGAACTCGGGTGTTTTATCCTGGGGACGATGCGACATGGAAGAACTGCTTGCACAATCTTGGACAGAGCCGCGAAACGTCTTAAAGAAAGCGACCTAGTCCGCGATTCAGCCATAACAATATTTTGTTTGTTTTTTGTGTGATTATTTTGCAGGCATAATTCAGCAATTGTTCCAACATGATGAAATTAAAGAACCAAACTAATATATTAATTTAAGTAACATGTTTGTAATATTCGAATACATAATTACCAACATAAAAGAGTATAGCTATGGAAATAATAATAAGAAAGTAAAGCAAGTCTTATATTCGTGGAAAGTTTTTAATGGTCACAAATCCTAGACCCTTTTCTTGTCCAAGTTGGGTATTAGAGCGTCTTCTCTTAGAATTTATGAAGTCTTCCGATATAGCTCCAAAAATTATAGGCCAAAATATTTGAACAAGTTTTCCACCATATAAAAGTAAAAAACGCGTCAAAATTGTCCTAGATTGTGTTACAATTGGTAATGGATGATTTTCATAACAATGCCAACTCTATTGACCCATAAATCCAAGAAGTGCTACTATCGGCATGGACTAATTTCTTAAACCGTGCCAACCATAAACCTGGACCGTAGTCTGTATCTTGCTCCGTCTATCTTGTCTATAAATTATTTTTCTGACGTCGGAGTGATCTCTTTCTTTTTCCGTTGGCCTGCTATTTCCATTCTCTATAAAATGGAAATGGATACTACTACATCTTAAGTCTAATTTCCTTTCTTTTGGAGATTTTTGTGTTTTCGAGATTTGTTGTTCTTGTTTGTGGTTTTTTTTTCCAATTCTCTTGACTCTGGTTACTTATAGCATGTTTGGATACACATCCAGAAGCAGCTTCCGCCTTCAAGAAGTTAAAAAATAAGAAGTTGGTTTGGTATAAAATTTCAGAACTACTTGTGGAAATAAAAAAGTCAACTTTTTGTGAAGCAGGATATTTTTGTTTATGACTTATGCTTCTGGTATCCAAACGTGCTACTAAGGGCTTGTATTGCTTCACTTGTTAACTCTTTTAAACTATTTACATTGCTTTTGGCTAAGTCTCTTATCACGAGACATAAAAAGGAAAACAATGTAAGTTGTAGAAAATCTAGTGAACCAAGTATGGATTCAACATAAAAGAAAAAAAGTAAGTACAGTTCTTATTATTAGTTAAAAGCCATATAATTTTATCCTTATTCATCCCGTTTTTTTATAGGAGGCAAGTTTATGTTCAAGAATTTCGAAATGATGAAATAAAATAACAAATTCGAAGAGAATTCAAACTCCATCCTGCAGTCAAGTAGAATTTTATCATTGAGGATCCAGTTATCGTGTCAGCTGTTCATGGACCGACTATCTCCTAATACCCAACAATCTATTGTAGATCGACGAAGTTGGAGATGAAGTTAAAATATTTTGAGCATCTGCAGTGTAAGGGGTCGGGTCTAAAAATAGCTTTTCCCACCCATTTTCATCTTCAATGCCAAGATCAATGGTATAATAAAAGATGATACGGCTAACTGGGGTAAAGGAAAATTTTTAGATTAGACTTTCTTTACGATGTTGGATGTTAAGTTTACATCATCATTTGTTTTTAATCTATATAAAAGTGTTAAGTAAAACCTGGGGGATTTGAGATGAAATTTAGGTAGAGAGTCTTATCTTCTTCCTTTTTTCATGTAAATTTTCTTTTTGAAACATGTTTTTTCATGTAATAAATGATCCACAACCAAAGGCATAAATAAGACCTCCACATAGGATGATCTTGACCCCTAGCATTAGAAATGCTCTTAGTTTTATATCGGGAAAGCTAGAGATTGAATTAAAATATTTAGTTTTATTAAAGTGAAGCCAATTAAGTATTAGCATTTTTTATCAATTTCTGGGCCGGTTTTGGAAACATTGCAAGATTTTTTATTAGCAGTATAGCACCCTTAAGACTATGAATGCGTAAATGAGGATAATGATAATAAAACAAAATATGGACATTTTGAAAAGAAATTTGAAACCCCTTATCTGTATACTTTTTATAATTCCTAAACTGTCCTTGTATTTTTAAAATATATTTTATTTTTCATGCAAAAATTATTTTAATGAAAAAATTTTAGTAAAAAATTACTTTTTTTTATTTCATTAAAAATTATTTTTTTAAGAAAACAAATTGATAAAAAATTTAAAATTTCTTTATTTTGTTATCAAGTTTTAACCATTTCTTAATTTGTTAAAAAATAAAATTTTGTTTTATAAAGAAACAAAAAAAGAAAAAGAAAAAAGTTATATTTTATAAAGAAATAAAAAATAAATTTAAGAATAATAGTATTATATTAGTTAATATTTAAATAAATAATGAGTCGAGCTCATTTTCAGCACGAACCAAAGACGGGAGCCGAGCAACTAGATGCGCTCCAATCCCTTTTTGAATAACCACCCCTAGCCTATGGAAAAGGAAATCTCTCACCTTGACATTCGCATCATGACTAGTCATATAATTACCCAATCTTTTCAAGAAGACTATAGTATCTCCACCCAACTCTCCCAAGGTAGTGAAAGCAAGAACCCCAAAGCCAAGCCCCTGAGCAGTGCAATTTTCAAGGTATTTGTTGTGCTTTCGAGTGACAGCCTTGCTAATAGCCTGACCGGGCACAAAAGTACGTACCCTACCACCAGTAAAAGGGGAAACACCTGTTACATCCAAACAAACGTCACGGCCATTATCCCAGTTATGAACCAAAATATCAGCCGATCTTAAGGCTAGACCAGCATCGGAAAGAAAGCCTAAGTCAACCTCCTTCTTAGCTGGTATGCCTGAACGATAACACATGTCAGCAAAGGTGTCACGCACAAGATCATGCCTAAACTTAAGACCAATTTCATGAGAACAATGCAAGGCATGGTCGCCGAAAATATCCATCTCCCTATCACAGCTGGAGCATAACTCCCCTTCTTCAAAAAGTGGAATCCCAAGCCTATAACGAAGCACAACACAAAACTGTGTAGGACCAATTCTATGATTAAGACCTTCTATGGGGATAGCCAACAAAATAATAACCTACAAGGATTATATAAACTTATCATCTTCGGTTACAAGAGAATTGGATGATAGCCGAGCAACAAGCTGAGCCCCGATCCCTTTCTGAATAGCAACCCCAATCCTATAAAAAAACGAAATTACTTACTCTTTCATTGAAGTCATAACTAGCTATGTAGGGCCGTAATATTTTCAAGAAAACAACTGTATCTTCCCCAAGCTCCCCAAGCGTAGTAAAATCCAAAACACCCAAACCATAACCCTCAATGCTGCATTTATCCAGATATTTTTTGTGCTTACGAGAAACAACATCAGAGATAGCACGACCAGGTACAAATTTAGATACACCACCACCACAAAATGGAGAAACCCATGACATCAAAGCATACGTCTTGTCCATTCTCCCAGTTATAAACCATGAGATCAGCAGGTTTTAATGGAAAACCATCATCAGCTAGAATCCCCAAGGAAACCTCTTTCCTGGCAGGTACACCAGCTCTAAAACGCGTCTGCCAAAGTATCACGCACTAAGTCTTGGCGAAACTTCACCCAATATCTTTAGCACAGTGTATGGCATGATCTCCATATATATCCATCGCGCTCTTGCAACAAGAACAAACACAACCCTCCTCGAAAAGAGGGATACCCAAACGATAACATAACTGTGAGGGTAAAATACCTGATGGCCACGTGTAAACATCCTAAGGGGTGGATCCACAATAAGATGATGAGATAAAAGCATCGAATCATACTCTGAAAAGGTGAGTTCGTCTGAATCGAGACGCCTGCTACAACGTCGCATGAATGACACGTGTAAGGAGTAGTCTAATCTTCTCAGACGGTCAAGTCTAAAAAGGAGGACCGCATTTAATGAGGGATAAGGGAAAGATCTACATCGTGATGGGATACTCGGACGATCTATACTGCAAACCAGAAGTGATAGAGCACGAGGTTCTCCAAAGAAGGGCTACACGATCTGGAGGAGAGAGAGATAACTCGGAGGGAGAACCAAGCAAGCCATCACGAGGGATAGTATAGAACCAGTCCGAAGCAGCAAAGACGATGTACGATAGCTCCACCAGCTCGGACGACCAAGCCTCCACGAGTCTAATTTCTCTATAAATACCAGTCCATGTAGAAGGAGATGAACAACTTATGTATTATTAGATGGTCTTTATACAAAGAATTTCTGAGAGAGATCTATACAGAGAGAAAGTAAGAGATCTAAGTGATATTTGTAGATATTTCAAGGGTAAGACCTTATAATCAATAAAGAAAACATCTTTTTCCCCGTGGATGTAGGTCTTCATAGCCGAACCACGTTATATGCTTGTGTTAATCTTTACTTTTCATGCTCTTTACATCTTGAATCTTGTATGTTTTAGTAGTTTTTAGTCTTTAACCTTACTTGGGTGTAGTCATCAGAAAAGATGCAACTACATTTTGGCGCTAGAAACAGGGAGGTATGAAGATTTATTCTACCTCCCTAGTAACAGCTCTATATTGATTTCATAATCTCCATGAGAGAAGTAGTTTTCATACTGCTGAGTAGATTTCTTTTAAGATGCATGAGTAGAGCTCGGACTCAAATATGGTCTACACGATCTGTGGAGTCTTGAAGAACCTCAAAATCAACAGATCTACAGTTTTTTCGCTAGTTTTCTTTAGATTTTTCGTCTAGCAACAACTTTGAAATATCTTTCTCAAGGTACTCAGAAGAGTTGAAGATCGGAGTGAAAATGGAGTTTTTGATACTTCGGCACTCAGGCGATCTCCTCCATGAAAGAGTCGGAAAGAGGAAAGCTAATCAGTAGACTTCATGGAAGAAAATATCTTCATGTGAAAGTTGAAAAGACTTATTTGTTCTTCATCCTTAAAGGAACTCAAAATAACCTACAAATTTCTTCTTAGAAACCTAACTCTAAGTCAAGAAAAAGGGTTAACGAGTACATAATCATTCATCAAACTCAAAAGTTTGTCCAAGATCCAAGTTAAAAGATGATGAGAAATATTTCCTAAAATGGGAAGATATGCTCAAATCGTCATAATTTGGTCTCTTCCCTATAAAAGGTATGACGTAATAAAGGAGGTATGTTTCTCGAAAAAATGGGAACTGATAAAACACCTTTCCTTCATCATTAACGCCTTGTGCAAGTAGGGAATATTTCGACATCTCCACATGTCTCCAAAATTTACTGCAAAGTCTTCCTGTACTAAACTGTCCAGTATGAACTATGACTTAGTAATTGCACATGACCTGCAATATCTAGGGTCCCACTTTTCTGAAAGAAGAGACAAATTAAGTATTATTGAATATACTGCAGGGAAGGTAATGGTGACGCGACGATCTGCTCGCACGAGCCAAGGAGGAAAAGGTGGAGCCCAACCATAGGGACTAGATGACATGGAGCCAGGCGAGACCATGCTAAACGATGTGATCCCAGGAGAGGGACAACCTGATGACCAGTATCGGGAAGGACTAACTGACAATTCTAGCTCCGAAGGCGAGGGAAACCCCTTCGAGAGGCATGATGATGTCCATAGTTCATACTGGACAGTTTTCCAAGGCAAACAGCAAACAATGAGGCCAGGAAGGACGACCCTTCCAACCTCGGCGATGCCAATGCTACTATCGCAGCAATCTTGAAAGCACAAGATGCTCAGGATGAGAGAATGAAAGATTAGAAAAACAGAACAGGAGGCTAGAACGGACAAGCCGCAGGATGAAACGTAAATCAAAGAAGAAGGTTCCACTCGCTACCGGTGAGGAGATCCCCGAGGAGGAAAACCCTTTTGAAAAATTGCAGGATGATGAACGAATCAATATCCCTGACACCTCGAACGAGGAGACAACGGATCGCTTTCCAAGGGAAGCAGGGGCGTTCTCAACCAGGAGGATAGCCCATCCGAGGGGTCATTAGACGTTGATCCCAAACACAGGCCAGACAAGAATAGAATCATCAAAGACAAAACCAACTGTGAGGTCGAGAAGCTCGCAACCTCTATTCCCAAGCGACGGGAGACCTTGAAGTCATCTCGTTCTAAGATTGTATCATATACTGAACAATCGGACGAGGCCTCAGGGCGATCAAGGTATCACAACCATGAACTCTATTTCTCACCCGAGAGGGCTCAAGGAAGAAAGAAGAAGGCCGAAACGAGGCAAAACGATGATCAGTTGCAGGCCCAACTCAGTAAGCTCGAGGCCATGGGCAAAGAAGCCACAACAAATCTAGAAATCAAGAATCTGGGGGAGGTCATGCAAGAAGCGGGACAATCCCCCTTGTCTTAAAACCTATTAAAATTTCCATTTCCAAGGAAATGCTCCCTACCGACGTTCACAACTCCGTTCACCGAAACTGGAGATGCGATCGAGCACCTAAGGACTTACCGCATGACGCTAACCCAATGGGATCATTACGATGTAGTGTTGTGCAAGTTTTTTCGGCTAGCCTGAGAGACGAAGCCCTGATGTGGTTCAACAACTTTCTTAAAGGCTCAGTTAAGTCATTTGCTCACCTATCTGAGCTGTTTCTAGAAACATATATTCACAATAGCAGAGACCGACCCGAAGTTGACGCGCTGTTCCAGATATCCTGAGGGCCAAACGAGTCACTCCGCTCATTGGTAACACGATGGGGAAAACTATGTACCGAGATTGGAAAAGTCCCTGAAGCTTACGCAATCTTGGGCTTCAAAAATATTCTTAGGAAGACAGACCCCATACTCGTACGCATGTACGAAACCATGCCAAAGAATTTGGGGAGGTTGAGAGAAATCCAAGAGGATTACATAGCCCTGGAAGAACTTCAAGACGGAACTTACGATAAGTTGGTAAAAGGAACTAGTAGAGGGGAAAATGTGGTAGAACCACAGAACCCTCAGGTGCCAGCCCAAGGAGCGGGGAGATCCAACAACGGATCAACTCAGTTCGATAAACATCGGACTGGGGTATGGAAAGGGAGAGACCAGGCCCAACAAAAGAAGTGAAAGTTCGTAGACCTAGTTGTTTATGGGTGAAAATCGTTTCTGCCGATTTTGGTAATTCCGGTAAGTGAGTGAGAAACAGATCTAAACCCCAAACAAATGTACTGCACGGGAGTACTTTAGATTCGAGAGATCAATCTGTACAACTCCGGCCTAAACCAAGAAATGGCCGTTCCGGATTTGCTTCGGTCACAAAGAGGAGGAGAAGGGCTGGTTTAGGGAGGGAAGCGAAGAGAGTGTTGAGACCAGAACAGTTCTGGAAGAGTATTACTTGACTTGTATCAGAAGGTGAAAGCTTTTGGGAAAGCTAGAAAAGTTGCCTTTCTGAGTATTGTATTTCTCCTGACCAAAAACTTGTTGTCTTAGTGGAAATAAGTAAGAGCTATTTATACAAGTCTAAGTGAAACGTACTCTGGCCTCGTAAGAATAAGAAACAGATGAGTTAAATGGGAAGAGGTGGTAACGCCTGGTATTGATGGAATGTGATGGAATTGATGTTCCATAACGAAAGAGCGTTTCACCATTACTTACTGCATTTACTAACCGTTTTATTCTTAATACAATGTCTTGAAACGGGCATTTGTGTATGTCGCACGCTGTAAACCGCCAAATCAAAACCCTAAAGAGCATCCCCCAGTTTGTGACATGTATTGATGTCTCGAGTGTTTTCGTGGAAAACGTGTAGCATGTCGCTGGTGTTTGATAAGTTGATCTTGAGAGATGTGCCGGCTCAGTGGCGACCTTCGATGGTCGAGATTTTGCATCTTGAGAGGAATCATGGCCTTTGATGTAGGCACCGCATGCCAAAGTGCAAGGGTTGTATGGCATGTGCCAATGGCTTGTGTGGAATTCTTTGGCTGTAGGTTGCGCATCGGGTGCAGGTGGCAATGTCAAAATGCAAGTGTTGCATGGCATGTGCCAATGGCGCGCGTAACGGCTTTGGCCCTAGGTTTGCACGACTTGGCATGCTAGGTTGCAAGGGTCGCTTGGCATGTGCCAATGGCGCGTGTGGCGGCTTGGCACTAGGTTTGCACGGCTTGGCATGCTAGGTTGCAAGCGTCGCTTGGCATGTGCCAATGGCGCGTGTGGCGGCTTGGCCCTATGTTTGCACGGCTAGGCATGCTAGGTCCCTAGGTTTGCACGGCTTGGCATGCTAGGCCGCAAGCATCGCTTGGCATGTGCCAATGGCGCGTGTCGCGGCTTGGCCCTAGGTTTGCACGGCTTGGCACGATAGGTCGCAAGCGTCGCTT